>NW_027325317.1:0-33301 GCF_028372415.1 Notamacropus eugenii | reverse complement strand
AAGCCTAAATGCTCTGAATTATGACCCAAAATGCTCTCCTGACCCTAAGCCTAACCCAAAACCTCGATTCTACCAACACAAACCCTAACCCGAATCCTAACCCAACTCCTCCCCTACCCCTAAATGCACTCAAACCCTGACCCCAACACCAACCCGAACGCTAAATATGCTCCTGATTCTAACCCTAATCCTAACCCTAACCCTCACCCTAACACTGACCCTCGATTCTACGAAAGCTAATCCTATACCTAACTCTAACCCTAACACTATCCTTAAATGCACTCGATTCTAACCCTCACCCTGAACATAACCCTAACCCTAACCCTAATCCTAACCCTAAATGCACTGGATTCTAACCATAACTCTCACCGTAATGTGCTCGATTATAACCCTAACAATAAATCGTCAATCTCAACACTAACCCTAACCTTATATGCACGCGATTCTAACCCAAAAGGCAATCCTGACCTTAAGCCTAACCCTAAACCTCGATTCTACCAACAGAAACCTTAACACCTATCCTAACCCTATCCCATCCACTAGCCCTAAAAGCACTTTAACCCTAACCCTCACCCTTACGCTAACACTAAAACTGTGCTTCATTCTAACCCTAACCCTCACCCTAAGCCTAACACCCTAAGCCTAACCCTCGATTCTACGAAAGCTAACCCTAAACCTAAGTCTAACCCTAGCACTATCCTTAAATGTTCTCGATTCTAACCCTGACCCTAAACCTAACCCTAACCCTAACCCTAACCCTAAATGCACTGAATTCTAATCATAACTCTATCCCTAATTGTGCCTGATTCTAACGCTATAACTAAATCATCAATTTCAACACGAACCCTAAGCCCAAATGCTCTGAATTATGACCCAAAATGCTCCCATGACCCTAAGCCTAACCCAAAACCTCGATTCTACCAACACAAACCCTAACCCGAATCCTAACCCAACTCCTCCCCTACCCCTAAATGCACTCAAACCCTGACCCTGACCCCAACCCTAACGCTAAAAATGCTCCTGATTCTAACCCTAATCCTAACCCTAACCCTCACCCTAACACTGACCTTCGATTCGACGAAAGCTAACCCTATACCTAACTCTAACCCTAACACTATCCTTAAATGCACTCGATTCTAACCCTCACCCTGAACATAACCCTAACCCTAACCCTAATCCTAACCCTAAATGCACTGGATTCTAACCATAACTCTAACCCTAATGTGCTCGATTATAACCCTAACACTAAATCGTCAATCTCAACACTAACCCTAACCTTATATGCACTCGATTCTAACCCAAAAGGCAATCATGACCCTAAGCCTAACCCTAAACCTCGATGCTATCAACCCAAACCTTAACACCTATCCTAACCCTATCCCATCCACTAGCCCTAAAAGCACTTTAACCCTAACCCTCACCCTAACGCTAACACTAAAACTGTGCTTGATTCTAACCCTAACCCTCACCCTAAGCCTAACCCTAAGCCTAACCCTCGATTCTACGAAAGCTAACCCTAAACCTAAGTCTAAACCTAGCACTATCCTTAAATGCTCTCGATTCTAAACCTGACCCTAAACCTAACCCTAACCCTAACCCTAAATGCACTGAATTCTAATCATAACTCTATCCCTAAATGTGCCTGATTCGAACGCTATAACTAAATCATCAATTTCAACACGAACCCTAAGCCCAAATGCTCTGAATTATGACCCAAAATGCTCTCCTGACCCTAAGCCTAACCCAAAACCTCGATTCTACCAACAGAAACCCTAACCCGAATCCTAACCCAACTCCTCCCCTACCCCTAAATGCACTCAAACCCTGACCCTAACCCCAACCCTAACGCTAAAAATGCTCCTGATTCTAACCCTAATCCTAACCCTAACCCTCACCCTAACACTGACCCTCGATTCGACGAAAGCTAACCCTATACCTAACTCTAACCCTAACACTATCCTTAAATGCACTCGATTCTATCCCTCACCCTAAACATAAACCAAACCCTATCCCTAATGCTAACCCTAAATGCACTGGATTCTAACCATAACTCTAACCCTAATGTGCTCGAATATAACCCTAACACTAAATCGTCAATCTCAACACTAAGCCTAACCCTAAATGCACTCGACTGTAAACCAAAAGGCAATCCTGACCCTAAGCCTAACCCTAAACCTCGATTCTACCAACACAGACCCTAACCCTAATCCCAACCCTACTCCTATCCCTATCTCTATATGCACTCTAACCCTAACCCTGACCTAACTCCTGACGCTAAAAATGCGCTTGATTCTATCCCTAACCCTAACACTAACCCTAACCCTCAATTCTACGAAACCTAACCGTAATCCTAACTCTAATCCTAACACTATCCTGAAATACTCTCGATTCTAATCCTGACCCTAATAACCTTAACCCAAACCCTAAGCTTAAATATAGTGGATTCTAACCATAACTCTAACCCTAATGTGCTCGATTCTAAGTCTAACACTAAATCGTCAATCTCAACACTAACCCTAACTCTAAATGCACTCAGTTGTAACCCAAAAGGCAATACTCACCCTACGCCTAACCCTAAACTTCGATTCTACCAACACAAACCCTAACCCTAATCCTAACCCTACCCCTACCCCTACCCCTAAATGCACTCTAACCCTACCCCTACCCCTTACACTAACGCTAACCCTAACGAATTCTAACCAAAACTCTAACCCTAAATGTGCTCGATTCTAACCAAACACTAAATCGTCAATTTCAACACTATCCCTAACCCTAAGTCCACTCGACTCTAACCCAAAATCCATTCCTGACCCTAAGCCTAACCCTAAACCTCGATTCTACCAAGACAAACCTTAACCCTAATACTAACCCTACTCCTACGCCTACCCCTAAATGCACTCTAAGCCATACCCTGATGAAAAGCAGACCACTAAAAATGTGCCTGATTCTAACCCAACCCTAACCCTAAGCCTAACCTTAAGCCTAACCCTCCACTCTACGAAAGCGAACGCTAAACCTAACTCTAACCCTAGCACTATCCTTAAATGCTCTCGATTTTAACCCTGACCCTCAACCTAACCCTAACCCTAACGCTAACCCTAAATGCACTGAATTCTAAGCATAACTCTAACCCTAAATGTGCTCGATTCAAACCCTAACACTAAATCGTCAATTTGAACACTAACGCAAAGCCTAAATACACTCGATTCTGATCCAAAATGCAATCCTGACCCTAAGCCTAAACCTAAACCTCGATTCTACCAACACAAACCTTAACACCTATTCTAACCCTATCCCATCCACTAGCCCTAAAAGCACTTTAACCCTAACCCTCACCCTAACGCTAACACTAAAACTGTGCTTGATTCTAACCCTAACCCTCACCCTAAGCCTAGGCCCAAGCCTCACCCTCGATTCTACGAAAGCTAACCCTAAACCTAACTCTAACCCTAGCACTATCCTTAAATGCTCTCGATTCTAACCCTGACCCTAAACCTAACCCTAACCCTAACCCTAAATGCCCTGAATTCTAATCATAACTCTATTCCTAAATGTGCCTGATTCTAACGCTATAACTAAATCATCAATTTCAATACTAACCCTAAGCCTAAATGCTCTGAATTATGACCCAAAATGCTCTCCTGACCCTAAGCCTAACCCAAAACCTCGATTCTACCAACACAAACCCTAACCCGAATCCTAACCCAACTCCTCCCCTACCCCTAAATGCACTCAAACCCTGACCCCAACACCAACCCTAACGCTAAATATGCTCCTGATTCTAACCCTAATCCTAACCCTAACCCTCACCCTAACACTGACCCTCGATTCGACGAAAGCTAACCCTATACCTAACTCTAACCCTAACACTATCCTTAAATGCACTCGATTCTAACCCTCACCCTGAACATAACCCTAACCCTAACCCTAATCCTAACCCTAAATGCACTGGATTCTAACCATAACTCTCACCGTAATGTGCTCGATTATAACCCTAACAATAAATCGTCAATCTCAACACTAACCCTAACCTTATATGCACGCGATTCTAACCCAAAAGGCAATCCTGACCTTAAGCCTAACCCTAAACCTCGATTCGACCAACAGAAACCTTAACACCTATCCTAACCCTATCCCATCCACTAGCCCTAAAAGCACTTTAACCCTAACCCTCACCCTTACGCTAACACTAAAACTGTGCTTCATTCTAACCCTAACCCTCACCCTAAGCCTAACCCTAAGCCTAACCCTCGATTCTACGAAAGCTAACCCTAAACCTAAGTCTAACCCTAGCACTATCCTTAAATGTTCTCGATTCTAACCCTGACCCTAAACCTAACCCTAACCCTAACCCTAACCCTAAATGCACTGAATTCTAATCATAACTCTATCCCTAATTGTGCCTGATTCTAACGCTATAACTAAATCATCAATTTCAACACGAACCCTAATCCCAAATGCTCTGAATTATGACCCAAAATGCTCTCCTGACCCTAAACCCAACCCTAACGCTAAAAATGCTCCTGATTCCAAAACTAATCCTAACCCTAACCCTCACCCTAACACTGACCCTCGATTCGACGAAAGCTAACCCTATACCTAACTCTAACCCTAACACTATCCTTAAATGCACTCGATTCTAACCCTCACCCTAAACATAAACCAAACCCTATCCCTAATGCTAACCTTAATGCACTGGATTCCAACCATAACTCTAACCCTAATGTGCTCGATTATAACCCTAACACTAAATCGTCAATCTCAACACTAAGCCTAACCCTAAATGCACCCGACTCTAACCCTAAAGGCAATCCTGACCCTAAGCCTAACCCTAAACCTCGATTCTACCAACACAACCACTAACCCTAATCCCAACCCTACTCCTATCCCTACCTCTATATGCACTCTAACCCTAACCCTGACCCAAACCCTAACACTAAAAATGCGCTTGATTCTATCCCTAACCCTAACCCTAACCCTAACCCTCAATTCTACTAAACCTAACCCTAAACCTAACTCTAACCCTAACACTATCCTTAAATGCTCTCGATTCTAATCCTGACCCTAATAACCCTAACCCTAAGCCTCAGCTTAAATATAGTGGATTCTAACCATAACTCTAACCCTAATGTGCTGGATTCTAAGTCTAACACTAAATCGTCAATCTCAACACTAAGCCTAACCCTAAATGCACTCGACTTTAACCCAAAAGGCAATCCTGACCCTAAGCCTAACCCTAAACCTCGATTCTACCAACACAAACCCTAACCCTAATCCCAACCCTACTCCTATCCCTATCTCTATATGCACTCTAACCCTAACCCTGACCTAACTCCTGACGCTAAAAATGCGCTTGATTCTATCCCAAACCCTAACCCTAACCCTAACCCTAACACTCAATTCTACGAAACCTAACCCTAAACCTAACTCTAATCCTAACACTATCCTTAAATGCTCTCGATTCTAATCCTGACCCTAATAACCCTAATCCTAACCCTAAGCCTAAATGCAGTGGATTCTAACCATAACTCTAACCCTAATGTGCTCGACTATAACCCTAACACTAAATCGTCAATCTCAACACTAACGCTAACCCTAAATGCACTCGATTCTAACGCAAAAGGCAATCCTGACCCTAACGCTAACCCTAACCCTCAATTCTAAGAAACCTAATCCTAAACCTAACTCTAACTCTAGCACTATCCTTAATGCTCTCGATTCTAACTCTGACCTTAAACGTAACCCTAACCTCAACCCTAACCCTAAATGCACTGAATTCTAACCATAACTCTAACCCTAAATGTGCTCGATTCAAACCCTAACACTAAATCGTCAATTTGAACACTAACCCAAAGCCAAAATACACTCGATTCTGATCCATAATGCAATCCTGACCCTAAGCCTAAACCTAAACCTCGATTCTACCAACACAAACCTTAACCCTAATCCTAACCCTACCCCTACCACTAGCCCTTAAAGCACTTTAACCCTAACGTTCACCCTAACGCTAACACTAAAACTGTGCTTGATTCTAACCCTAACCCTCACCCTAAGCCTAACCCAAATCCTAGCCCTCGATTCCACTAAAGCTAACCATAAACCTAACTCTAACCTTAGCACTATCCTTAATGCTCTCGATTCTAACCCTGACCCTAAACCTAACCTTAACCCTAACCCTAACCCTAAATGCACTGAATTCTAATCATAACTCTATCCCTAAATGTGCCTGATTCTAATACTATAACTAAATCATCAATTTCAACACTAACCCTAAGCCCAAATGCTCTGAATTATGACCCAAAATGCTCTCCTGACCCTAAGCCTAACCCAAAACCTCGAATCTACCAACACAAACCCTAACCCGAATCCTAACCCAACTCCTCCCCTACCCCTAAATGCACTCAAACCCTGGCCCTAACCCCAACCCTAACGCTAAAAATGCTCCTGACTCTAACCCTAATCCTAACCCTAACCCTCACCCTAACACTAACCCTCGATTCTACGAAGGCTAACCCTATAACTAACTCTAACCCTAACACTATCCTTAAATGCACTCCTAACCTTACTCCTACGCCTACCCCTAAATGCACTCTAAGGCATACCCTGAAGAAAAGCAGACCACTAAAAATGTGCCTGATTCTAACCCTAACCCTAACCCTCAGCCTAACCTTAAGCCTAACGCTCCACTCTACGAAAGAGAACGCTATACCTAACTCTAACCCTAGCACTATCCTTAAATGCTCTCGATTTTAACCCTGACCCTCAACCTAACCCTAACCCTAACGCTAACCCTAAATGCACTGAATTCTAAGCATAACTCTAACCCTAAATGTGCTCGATTCAAACGCTCGCACTAAATCGTCAATTTGAACTATAACGCAAAGCCTAAATACACTCGATTCTGATCCAAAATGCAATCCTGACCCTAAGCCTAGACCTAAACCTCGAATCTACCAACACAAAGGTTAACCCTAATCCTAAGCTTACTCCTACCACTAGCCCTAAAAGCACTTTAACCCTAACCCTCACCCTAACGCTAACTCTAAAACTGTGATTGATTCTAACCCTAACCCTCACCCTAGGCTTAACCCTAAGCCTAACCCTCGATTCTGCGAAAGCTAACCCTAAACCTAACTCTAACCCTAGCACTATTCTTAAATTCTCTCGATTCTAACCCTGAAACTAAACCTAACCCTAACCCTAACCCTAACCCTAATCCTAACCTTAAATGCAGTGGTTTCTAATCATAACTCTATCCCTAAATGTGCTTGGTTCTAACGCTAAAACTAAATCATCAATTTCAACACTAACCCTAAGCCTAAATGCTCTGAATTATGATCAAAAATGCTCTCCTGCCCCTAAGCCTAATCCAAAACCTCGATTCTACCAACACAAACCCTAACCCGAATCCTAACCCCAACTCCTCCCCTACCCCTAAATGCACTCAAACCCTAACCCTAACCCCAAACCTAACACTAAAAATGCGCTTGATTCTAACCCTAATCCTCACCCTAACCCTAACCCTAACACTAACCCTCGATTCTACGAAGGATAACCCTATAATTAACTCTAACCCTAACACTATCCTTAAATGCACTCGATTCTAACCCTCACCCTAAACATAAACCTAACCCTATCTCTAATCCTAACCTTAAATGCCCTGGATTCTAACCATAACTCTAACCCTAATGTGCTCGATTATAACCCTAACACTAAATCGTCAATCTCAACACTAAGCCTAACCCTAAATGCACTCGACTCTAACCCAAAAAGCAATCCTGACCCTAAGCCTAACCCTAAACCTCGATTCTACCAACACAAACCCTAACCCTAATCCCAACCCTACTCCTATCCCTACCTCTGTATGCACTCTAACCCTAACCCTGACCCAACCCCTAACACTGAAAATGCGCTTGATTCTATCCCTAACACTAACCCTAATCCTAACCCTAACCCTCAATTCTACGAAACCTACCCCTAAACCTAACTCTAACCCTAACACTATCCTTAAATGCTCTCGATTCTAATCCTGACCGTACTAACCCTAACCCTAACCCTAAGCGTAAATATAGTGGATTCTAACCATAACTCTAACCCTACTGTGCCCGATTCTAAGTCTAACACTAAATCGTCAATCTCAACACTAACCCTAACTCTAAATGCACTCAGTTGTAACACAAAAGGCAATCCTCACCCTACGCCTAACCCTAAACTTCGATTCTACCAACACAAACCCTAACCCTAATCCTAACCCTACCCCTACCCCTACTCCTAAATGCACTCTAACCCTACCCTAACCCCTTACACTAACCCTAACTCTAAGGAATTCTAACCAAACCTCTAACCCTAAATGTGCTCGATTCTAACCAAACACTAAATCGTCAATTTCAACACTATCCCTAACCCTAAATGCACTCGACTCTAACCCAAAATCCATTCCTGACACTAAGCCTATACCCTAAACCTCGATTCTACCAACACAAACCCTAACCCTAATCCTAAACCTCCTCCTATCCCTAAATCTATATGCACTCTAATCCTAACCCTAACCAAACCCCTAACACTAAAAATGCGCTTGATTCTAACCCTAACCCTAACCCTCAATTCTATGAAACCTAACCCTAAACCTAACTCTAACCCTAACACTATCCGTAAATGCTCTCGATTCTTATCCTGACCCTAATAACCCTAACCCTAACCCTAAGCCTAAATGCAGTGGATTCTAACCATAACTCTAACCCTAATGTTCTCGATTCTAAGCCTAACACTAAATCGTCAATCTCAACTCTGAGCTTAACCCTAAATGCACTCGACTCTAACCCAAAAAGCAATCCTGACCCTAAGCCTAACCCTAAACCTCGATTCTACCAACACAAAACCTAACCCTAATCCCAACCCTACTCCTATCCCTACCACTATATGCACTCTAACCCTAACCCTGACCCAACCCCTAACAATAAAAATGCGCTTGATTCTATTCCTAACCCTAACCCTAACCCTAACCCTCAATTCTACGAAACCTAACCCTAAACCTAACTCTAACCCTAACACTATCCTTAAATGCTCTCGATTCTAATCCTGACCCTAATAAACTTAACCCCAACCACAGGCTTACATATAGTGGATTCTAACCATAACTCTAACCCTAATGTGCTCGATTCTAAGTCTAACACTAAATCGTCAATCTCAACACTAACCCTAACTCTAAATGCACTCAGTTGTAACACAAAAGGCAATCCTCACCCTACGCCTAACCCTAAACTTCGATTCTACCAACACAAACCCTAACCCTAATCCTAACCCTACCCCTACCCCTACCCCGAAATGCACTCTAACCCTACTCCTACCCCTTACACTAACCCTAACCCTAACGAATTCTAACCAAAACTCTAACCCCAAATGTGCTCGATTCTAACCCAAACACTAAATCGTCAATTTCAACACTATCCCTAACCCTAAATGCACTCGACTCTAACCCAAGACCCATTCCGGACCCTAAGTCTAACCCTAAACCTCGATTCTACCAACACAAACCTTAACCCTAATCCTAACATTACACCTACGCCTACCCCTAAATGCACACTAAGCCATACCCTGATGAAAAGCAGACCACTAAAAATGTGCCTGATTCTAACCCTAACCCTCACCCTAAGCCTAACCTTAAGCCTAACCCTCGATTCTACGAAAACGAAAGCTAAACCTAACTCTAACCCTAGCACTATCTTTAAACGCTCTCGATTTTAACCCTGACCCTCAACCTGCCCCTAACCCTAACGCTAACAATAAATGCACTGAAATCTAAACATAACTCTAACCCTATATGTGCTCGATTCAAACCCCAACACTAAATCGTCAATTTGAACACTAACCCAAAGCCTAAATACACTCGATTCTGATCCAAAATGCAATCCTGACCCTAAGCCTAAACCTTAACCTCGATTGTACCAACACAAACCTTATCCCTAATCCTAACCCTATCCCTTCCACTAGCCCTAAAAGCACTTTAACCCTAATCCTCACCCTAACGCTAACACTAAAACTGTGCTTGATTCCAACCCTAACCCTCACCCTAAGCCTAACCCTAAGCCTAACCCTCGATTCTACGAAAGCTAACCCTATACCTAACTCTAACCCTAGCACTATCCTTAATGCTCTCGATTCTAACCCTGACCCTAAACTTAACCCTAACCCTAACACTAACCCTAAATGCACTGAATTCTAATCATAACTCTATCCCTAAATGTGCCTGATTCTAAAGCTATAACCAAATCTTCAATTTCAACAGTAACCCGAAGCCCAAATGCTCTGAATTATGACCCAAAATGCTCTCCTGACCCTAAGCCTAACCCAAAACCTCGATTCTACCAACACAAACCCTAACCCTAATCCTAACCCAACTCCTCCCCTACCCCTAAATGCACTCAAACCCTCACCCTAACCCCAACCCTAACGCTAAAAATGCTCCTGATTCCAACCCTAATCCTAACCCTCACCCTCACCCTAACACTGACCCTCGATTCTACGAAAGCTAAGCCTATACCTAACTCTAACCCTAACACTGTCCTTAAATGCACTCTATTCTAACCCTCACCCTAAACATAAACCTAACCCTATCCCTAATCCTAACCATAAATGCCCTGGATTCTAACCATAACTCTAACCCTAATATGCTCAATTATAACCCTAACACTAAATCGTCAATCTCAACACTAAGCCTAACACTAAATGCACTCGACAATAACCCTAAAGGTAATCCTGACCCTAAGCCTAACCCTAAACCTCGATTCTACCAACACAAACCCTAACCCTAATCCCAACCCTACTCCTATCCCTACCTCTGTATGCACTCTAACCCTAACCCTGACCCAACCCCTAACACTGAAAATGCGCTTGATTCTATCCCTAACACTAACCCTAATCCTAACCCTAACCCTCAATTCTACGAAACCTAACCCTAAACCTAACTCTAACCCTAACACTATCCTTAAATGCTCTCGATTCTAATCCTGACCGTACTAACCCTAACCCTAACCCTAAGCTTAAATATAGTGGATTCTAACCGTAACTCTAACCCTACTGTGCCCGATTCTAAGTCTAACACTAAATCGTCAATCTCAACACTAAGCCTAACACTAAATGCACTCGACTCTAACCCTAAAGGCAATCCTGACCCTAAGCCCAACCCTAAACCTGGATTCTACCAACACAAACCCTAACCCTAATCCCAACCCTACTCCTATCCCTACCTCTGTATGCACTCTAACCCTAACCCTGACCCAACCCCTAACACTGAAAATGCGCTTGATTCTATCCCTAACACTAACCCTAATCCTAACCCTAATCCTCAATTCTACGAAACCTAACCCTAAACCTAACTCTAACCCTAACATTATCCTTAAATGCTCTCGATTCTAATCCTGAGTGTACTAACCCTAACTCTAACCCTAAACTTAAATATAGTGAATTCCAACCATAACTCTAACCCTACTTTGCCCGATTCTAAGTCTAACACTAAATCGTCAATCCCAACACTAACCCTAACTTTAAATGCACTCAGTTGTAACCCAAAAGGCAATCCTCACCCTACGCCTAACCCTAAACTTCGATTCTACCAACACAAACCCTAACCCTAATCCTAACCCTACCCCTACCCCTACCCCTAAATGCACTCTAACCCTACCCTTACCCCTTACACTAACCCTAACTCTAAGGAATTCTAACCAAACCTCTAACCCTAAATGTGCGCGATTCTAACCAAACACTAAATCGTCAATTTCAACACTATCCCTAACCCTAAATGCACTCGACTCTTACCCAAAAGCCATTTCCTGACCCTAAGCCTAACCCTAAACCTCGATTCTACCAACACAAACCTTAACCCTAATCCTAACCCTACTCCTACGCCTGCCCCTAAATGCACTCTAAGCCGTACCCTAACGAGAACCAGAACACTAAAAATGCGCCTTATTCTAACCCTAACCCTAAGCCTAAGCCTAACCTTTAGCCTAATCCTTGATGCTACGAAAGCGAACGCTAAACCTAAGTCTAACCCTAGCACTATCCTTAAATGCTCTCGATTTTAACCCTTACCCTAAACCTAACCCTAACACTAACGCTAACCCTAAAGGCACTAAATTCTAAACATAACTCTATCCCTAAATGTGCTCCATTCAAACCCTAACCCTAAATGCCTCAATTTGAACACTAAGCCAAAGCCTAAATACACTCGATTCTGATCCAAAATGCAATCCTGACCCTACGCTTAAAGCTAATCCTCGATTCTACCCACATAAACCTGAACCCTAATCCTAACCCTACTCCTATCCCTACCTATATATGCACTTTAACCCCACCCCTACCCCTAACCCTAACCCTAACCCTAGAGAATTCTAACCATAACTCTAACCCTAAATGCTCTCGTTTCTAAGCCTAACACTAAATCGTCAATCTCAACACTAACCCTAACCCAAATGAACTCGACTCTCACCCAAAAGGCAATCCTGACCCTAAGCCTAACCCTAAACCTCGATTCTACCAACACAAACCCTAACCCTAATCCCAACCCTACTCCTATCCCTACCTCTATATGCCCTCTAACTCTAACCCTGACCCAACCCCTAACACTAAAAATGCGCTTGATTCTATCCCTAAACCTAACCCTAACCCTCAATTCTACGAACCCTAACCCTAAACCTAACTCTAACCCTAACACTATCCTTAAATGCTCTCGATTCTAATCCTGACCCTAATAACCCTAACCCTAACCCTAAGCTTAAATATAGTGGATTCTAATCATAACTCTAACCCTAAATGTGCTCGATTCCAACCAAACACTAAATCGTCAATTTCAACACTATCCCTAACCCTGAATGCACTCGACTCTAACCCAAAAGGCAATCCTGACCCTAAGCCTAAACCTAAACCTCGATTCTACCCACACAAACCCTAACCCTAATCCTAATTCTACCCCTACCCTTACCCCTCAATGCACTCTAACCCTACCGCTACCCCTAACACTAACCCTAACCCTAAGGAATTCTAACCAAAACTCTAACCCTAAATGTGCTCGATTCTAACCCTAACACTAAATCGTCAATTTCAACACCATCCCTAAGCCTAAATGCACTGGATCCTAACACATAAGCCATTTCTGACCCTAAGCCTAACCCTAAACCTCGATGCTACCAACACAAACCTTAACCCTAATCCTAACCCCACTCCTACCCCTACCCCTAATGCACTCTAAGCCATACCCTAACGAAAACCAGAACAATAAAAATGCGCCTGGTTCTAACTCTAACCCTAACCTTAAGCCTAACCTTAAGCCTAACCTTGGATTCTACGAAAGCGAACGCTAAAACTAACTATCACCCTAGCACTACCCTTAAATGCTCTCGATTTTAACCCTGACCCTAACCCTAACACTAACCCTAACCCTAACCCTAAAGGCACTGAATTCTAACCATAACTCTAACCCTAAATGTGCTCGATTCAAACCCTAACACTAAATCGTCAATTTGAACACTAAGCCAAAGCCCAAATACACTCGATTCTGACGCAAAATGCAATCCAGACCCTAAGCTTAAACCTAAACCTCGATTCTACCCACACAAACCTTAACACTAATCCTAACCCTACTCCTATCCCTACCTCTATATGCACTCTAACCCTACCCCTAACCCTAACCCTAACCCTAACCCTAGCGAATTCTAACCATAACTCTAACCCTAAATGTTCTCGATTCTAAGCCTAACACTAAATCGTCAATCTCAACACTAACCCTAACCCTAAATGCACTCGATTCTAACCCAAAAGGCAATCCTGACCCTAAGCCTAACCCTAAACCTCGATTCTACCCACACAAACCCTAACCATAATCTTAACCATACCCCTACCCCTACCCCTCAATGCACTCTAACCTTACCCCTACCCCTCACACTAACCCTAACCCTAACGAATTCTAACCAGAACTCTAACCCTAATGTGCTCGATTCAAACCCCAACATTAAATCATCATTTTGAACACTAACCCAAAGCCTAAATACACTCGATTCTGATCCAAAATGCAATCCTGACCCTAAGCCTAAACCTAAACCTCGAATCTACCAACACAAACCTTAACCCTAATCCTAACCCTAACCCTACCAGTAGCCCTAAAAGCACTTTAACCCTAACCCTCACCCTAACGCTAACACTAAAACTGTGCTTGATTCTAACCCTAACCCTCACCCTAAGCCTAACCCTAAGCCTAACCCTCGCTTCTACGAAAGCTAACCCTAAACCTAACTCTAACCCTAGCACTATCCTTAAATGCTCTCGATTCTAATCCTGACCCTAATAACCCTAATCCTAACCCTAAGCCTAAATGCAGTGGATTCTAACCATAACTCTAACCCTAATGTGCTCGATTATAACCCTAACACTAAATCGTCAATCTCAACACTAACGCTAACCCTAAATGCACTCGATTCTAACGCAAAAGGCAATCCTGACCCTAACGCTAACCCTAACCCTCAATTCTACGAAACCTAATCCTAAACCTAACTCTAACTCTAGCACTATCCTTAATGCTCTCGATTCTAACGCTGACCCTAAACCTAACCCTAACCTTAACCTTAACCCTAAATGCACTGAATTCTAACCATAACTCTAACCCTAAATGTGCTCGATTCAAACCCTAACACTAAATCGTCAATTTGACCACTAACCCAAAGCCAAAATACACTCGATTCTGATCCAAAATGCAATCCTGACCCTAAGCCTAAACCTAAACCTCGATTCTACCAACACAAACCTTAACCCTAATCCTAACCCTACCCCTACCACTAGCCCTTAAAGCACTTTAACCCTAACCTTCACCCTAACGCTAACACTAAAACTGTGCTTGATTCTAACCCTAACCCTCACCCTAAGCCTAACCCAAATTCTAACCCTCGATTCTACGAAAGCTAACCATAAACCTAACTCTAACCCTAGCACTATCCTTAATGCTCTCCATTCTAACCCTGACCCTAAACCTAACCTTAACCCTAACCCTAACCCTAAATGCACTGAATTCTAATCATAACTCTATCCCTAAATGTGCCTGATTCTAACGCTATAACTATATCATCAATTTCAACACTAACCCTAAGCCCAAATGCTCTGAATTATGACCCAAAATGCTCTCCTGACCCTAAGCCTAACCCAAAACCTCGATTCTACCAACACAAACCCTAACCCTAATCCTAACCCAACTCCTCCCCTACCCCTAAATGCACTCAAACCCTGACCCTAAGCCCAACCCTAACGCTAAAAATGCTCCTGACTCTAACCTTAATCCTAACCGTAACCCTCACCCTAACACTGACCCTCGATTCTACGAAAGCTAACCCTATACCTAACTCTAACCCTAACACGATCCTTAAATGCACCCGATTCTAACCCTCACCCTAAACATAAACCTAACCCTATCCCTAATCCTAACCCTAAATGCACTGGATTCTAACCATAACTCTAACCATAATGTGCTCGATTATAACCCTAACACTAAATCGTCAATCTCACCACTAAGCCTAACCCTAAATGCACTCGACTCTCACCCAAAAGGCAATCCTGACCCTAAGCCTAACCCTAAACCTCGATTCTACCAACACAAACCCTAACCCTAATCCCAACCCTACTCCTATCCCTACTTCTATATGCCCTCTAACTCTAACCCTGACCCAACCCCTAACACTAAAAATGCGCTTGATTCTATCCCTAACCCTAACCCTAACCCTCAATTCTACGAAACCTAACCCTAAACCTAACTCTAACCCTAACACTATCCTTAAATGCTCTCGATTCTAATCCTGACCCTAATAACCCTAACCCTAACCCTCAGCTTAAATATAGTGGATTCTAACCATAACTCTAACCCTAAATGTGCTCGATTCCAACCAAACACTAAATCGTCAATTTCAACACTATCCCTAACCCTGAATGCACTCGACTCTAACCCAAAAGCCATTCCTGACCCTAAGCCTAAACCTAAACCTCGATTCTACCAACAGAAACCTTAACCCTAATCCTAACTCTACTCATAGCCCTACCACTAAGTACACTCTAAGCCATACCCTGACGAAAACCACAACACTAAAAATGCGCCTGATTCTAACCCTAACCCTACCCCTAAGCCTTACCATAAGCCTAAACCTCGATTCTACGAAAGCGAACGCTAAACCTAACTCTAACTCTAGCACTATCCTTAAATGCTCTCGATTTTAACCCTGACCCTAACCCTAACACTAACCCTAACCCTAACCCTAAAAGCACTAAATTCTAACCATAACTCTAACCCTAAATGTGCTCGATTCAAACCCTAACCCTAAATGCCTCAACTTGAACACTAAGCCAAAGCCTAAATACACTCGATTCTGATCCAAAATGCAATCCTGACCCTAAGCTTAAACCTAAACCTTGATTCTACCCTCACAAACCTTAACACTAATCCTAACCCTACTCCTATCCCTACCTCTGTATACACTCTAACCCCACCCCTAGCCCTACCCCTAACACTAACCCTAGCGAATTCTAACCAAAACTCTAACCCTAAATGTTCTCAATTCTAAGCCTAACACTAAATCGTCAATCTCAACACTAACCCTAACCCAAATGCACTCGATTCTAACCCAAAAGGCAATCCTGACCCTAAGCCTAAACCTAAACGTCGATTCTACCCACACAAACCCTAACCCTAATCCTAATTCTACCCCTACCCTTACCCCTCAATGCACTCTAACTCTACCCCTACCCCTAACACTAACCCTAACCCTAAGGAATTCTAACCAAAACTCTAACCCTAAATGTGCTCGATTCTAACCCTAACACTAAATCGTCAATTTCAACACCATCCCTAAGCCTAAATGCACTGGATCCTAACCCAAAAGCCATTTCTGACCCTAAGCCTAACCCTAAACCTCGATGCTACCAACACAAACCTTAACCCTAATCCTAACCCCACACCTACCCCTACCCCTAATGCACTCTAAGCCATACCCTAACGAAAACCAGAACACTAAAAATGCGCCTGATTCTAACTCTAACCCTAACCTTAAGCCTCACATTAAGCCTAACCTTCGATTCTACGAAAGCGAACGCTAAACCTAACTCCAACCCTAGCAGTACCCTTAAATGCTCTCGATTTTAACCCTGACCCTAACCCTAACACTAACCCTAACCCTAACCCTAAAGGCACTGAATTCTAACCATAACTCTAACCCTAAATGTGCTCGATTCAAACCCTAACACTGAATCGTCAATTTGAACACTAAGCCAAAGCCTAAATACACTCGATTATGATCCAAAATGCAATCCTGACCCTAAGCTTAAACCTAAACCTCGATTCTACCCACACAAACCTTAACACTAATCCTAACCCTACTTCTACCCTAACTGTATATGCACTCTAAGCCTACCGCTACCCCTAACCCTAACCCTAACCCTAGCGAATTCTAACCATAACTCTAACCCTAAATGTTCTCGATTCTAAGCCTAACACTAAATCGTCAATCTCAACACTAACCCTAACCCTAAATGCACTCGATTCTAACCCAAAAGGCAATCCTGACCCTAAGCCTAACCCTAAACCTCGATTCTACCCACACAAACCCTAACCATAATCTTAACCATACCCCTACCCCTACCCCTCAATGCACTCTAACCCTACCCCTACACCTAACACTAACCCTAACCCTAACGAATTCTAACCAGAACTCTAACCCTAAATGTGCTCGATTCAAACCCCAACATTAAATCATCAATTTGAACACTAAGCCAAAGCCTAAATACACTCGATTCTGATCCAAAATGCAATCCTGACCCTAAGCCTAAACCTAAACCTCGAATCTACCAACACAAACCTTAACCCTAATCCTAACCCTAACCCTACCAGTAGCCATAAAAGCACTTTAACCCTAACCCTCACCCTAACGCTAACACTAAAACTGTGCTTGATTCTAACCCTAACCCTCACCCTAAGGCTAACCCTAAGACTAACCCTCGCTTCTACGAAAGCTAACCCTAAACCTAACTCTAACCCTAGCACTATCCTTAAATGCTCTCGATTCTAATCCTGACCCTAATAACCCTAATCCTAACACTAAGCCTCAATGCAGTGGATTCTAACCATAACTCTAACCCTAATGTGCTCGATTATAACCCTAACACTAAATCCTCAATCTCAACACTAACGCTAACCCTAAATGCACTCCATTCTAACGCAAAAGGCAATCCTGACCCTAACGCTAACGCTAACCCTCAATTTTACGAAACCTAACCTTGAACCTAACTCTAACTCTAGCACTATCCTTAATACTCTCGATTCTAACCCTGACCCTAAACCTAACCCTAACCTTAACCCTAACCCTAAATGCACTGAATTCTAATCATACCTCTATACCTAAATGTGCTTGGTTCTAACGCTAAAACTTAATCATCAATTTCAACACTAACCCTAAGCCTATATGCTCTGAATTATGACCCAAAATGCTCTCCTGACCCTAAGCCTCACCCAAAACCTCGAGTCTACCAACACAAACCCTAACCCTAATCCTAATCCTATCGCTACCCCTACCTCTAAATGCACTCTTAACCCTAACACTAACCCTAACCCTAACACTGAAAAGGCGCGTGATTCTAACCCCTACCCTACCCCTAACCCTAACCCTAACCCTAACGAATTGTAACCATAACTCTAACCCTAAATGTGCTCGATTCTAACCCTAACACTAAATCGTCAACCTCATCACTAACTCTAAGCCGGAATGCACTCGATTCTAACCCAAAATGCAATCCAGACCCTACGCCTAACCCCAAACCTCGATTCTACCACCACAAACCGTAACCCTAATCCTAACCCTACTCCTACCTCTACCCCTAAATGCACTCTAATCGTAAGCCTGCCCCAACACTAATACTAAAAATGCGCTTGACTCTAAACAGAACCCGAACCCTAACCCTAACCCTAACCCTCGATTCTACGAAACCTCACCCTAAACCTAACTCTAACACTAACAGGATCCTTAAATACTCTCGATTCAAATCCTGACCCTAATAACTCTTACCCTACCCCTACCCCTAACCCTAACCCTTAATGCACTGAATTCTAACCATAACTCTATCCCTAAATGCGCTTGATTCTAACGCTAAAACCAAATCATCAATTTCAACACTAACCCTAAGCCTAATGCTCTGAATTATGACCGAATATGCTCTCTGGACCCAAGCCTAACCCAAAACCTCGATTCTACCAACACAAACCCTAACCCGAATCCTAACCCAACTCCTCACCTACCCCTAAATGCACTCAAACCCTAACCCTAACCCCAAACCTAACACTAAAAATGCGCTTGATTCTAAGCCTAATCCTAACCCTAACCCTAACCCTAACACTAACCCTCGATTCTACGAAGGCTAACCCTATAACTAACTCTAACCCTAACACTATCCTTAAATGCACTCGATTCTAACCCTCACCCTAAACATAACCCTAACCCTAACCCAATCCTAACCCTAAAGGCACTGGATTCTAACCATAACTCAAATCCTAATGTGCTTGATTGTAACACTAACTTTAAATCGTCAATTTCAACGCTAACCCTAACCCTAAATGCACTCGATTCTAACCCAAAAGGCAATGATGACCCTAAGCCTAACCCTAAACTTCGATTCTACCAACACAAACCCTAACCCTAATCCTAACCCTGCCCCTCACACTACCCCTAAATGCACTCTAACCCTACCCCTACCCCTTACACTAACGCTAACCCTAACGAATTCTAACCAAAAGTCTAACCCTAAATGTGCTCGATTCTACCCAAACACTAAATCGTCAATTTCAACACTATCCCTAACCCTAAATGCACTCGACTCTAACCCAAAATCCATTCCTGACCATAAGCCTAACCCTAAACCTCGGTTCTACCAACACAAACCCTAACCCTAATCCTAACCCTGCCCCTAACACTACCCCTAAATGCACTCTAACCCTACCCCTACCCCTTACACTAACCCTAGCCCTAACGAATTCTAACCAAAAGTCTAACCCTAAATGTGCTCGATTCTACCCAAACACTAAATCGTCAATTTGAACACTAACGCAAAGCCTAAATACACTCGATTCTGATCCAAAATGCAGTCCTGACCCTAAGCCTAACCCTAAACCTCGGTTCTACCAACACAAACCTTAACACCTATTCTAACCCTATCCCATCCACTAGCCCTAAAAGCACTTTAACCCTAACCCTCACCCTAACGCTAACACTAAAAGTGTGCTTGATTCTAACCCTAAACCTCACCCTAAGCCTAACCCCAAGCCTAACCCTCGATTCTACGAAAGCTAACCCTAAACCTAACTCTAACCCTAGCACTATCCTTAAATCCTCTCGATTCTAACCCTGACACTAAATCTAACCCTAACCCTAACCCTAAATGCACTGAATTCTAATCATAACTCTATCCCTAAATGTGCCTGATTCTAAAGCTATAACTAAATAATAAATTTCAACACGAACCCTAACCCCAAATGCTCTGAATTATGACCCAAAATGCTCTCCTGACCGTAAGCCTAACGCAAAACCTCGATTCTACCAACACAAACCCTAACCCGAATCCTAACCCAACTCCTCCCCTACCCCTAAATGCACTCAAACCCTGACCCTAACCCCAACCCTAACGCTAAAAATGCTCCTGATTCTAACCCTAATCCTAACCCTAACCCTCACCCTAACACTGACCCTCGATTCTACGAAAGCTAACCCTATACCTAACTCTAACCCTAACACTATCCTTAAATGCACTCGATTCTAACCCTCACCCTAAACATAAACCAAACCCTATCCCTAATGCTAACCCTAAATGCACTGGATTCCAACCATAACTCTAACCCTAATGTGCTCGATTATAACCCTAACACTAAATCGTCAATCTCAACACTAAGCCTAACCCTAAATGCACTCGACTCTAACACTAAAGGCAATCCTGACCCTAAGCCTAACCCTAAACCTCGATTCTACCAACACAAACCTTAACCCTCATCCTAACCCTACTCCTACCCCTACCCCTAAATGCACTCTAAGCCGTATCCCAACGAAAAGCAGAACACTAAAAATGCGCCTGATTCTAACCCTAACCGTAAGGCTAAGCCTAACCTTAAGCCTAACACTCGATGCAACGAAAGAGAACGCTAAACCCAAGTCTAATCCTAGCAGTATCCTTAAATGCTCTCGATTTTAACCCTGACCCTAAACCTAACCCTAACCCTAACCCTAACCCTAAATGCACTGAATTCTAATCATAACTCTATCCCTAAATGTGCCTGATTCGAACGCTATAACGAAATCATCAATTTCAACACGAACCCTAAGCCCAAATGCTCTGAATTCTGACCCAAAATGCTCTCCTGACCCTAAGCCTAACCCAAAACCTCGATTCTACCAACACAAACCCTAACCCGAATCCTAACCCAACTCCTCCCCTACCCCTAAATGCACTCAAACCCTGACCCTAACCCCAACCCTAACGCTAAAAATGCTCCTGATTCTAACCCTAATTCTAACCCTAACCCTCACCCTAACACTGACCCTCGATTCGACGAAAGCTAACCCTATACCTAACTCTAACCCTAACACTATCCTTAAATGCACTCGATTCTAACCCTCACCCTAAACACAAACCGAACCCTATCCCTAATGCTAACCCTAAATGCACTGGATTCTAACCATAACTCTAACCCTAATGTGCTCGATTACAACCCTAACACTAAATCGTGAATCTCAACACTAAGCCTAACCCTAAATGCACTCGACTCTAACCCAAAAGGCAATCCTGACCTTAAGCCTAACCCTAAACCTCGATTCTACCAACACAAACCTTAACCCTAATACTAACCCTACTCCTACGCCTACCCCTAAAGGCACTCTGAGCCATACCCTGATGAAAAGCAGACCACTAAAAATGTGCCTGATTCTAACACTAACCCTAACCCTAAGCCTAACCTTAAGCCTAACCCTCGATTCTACGAAAGCGAACGCTAAACCTAACTCTAACCCTCGCACTATCCTTAAATGCTCTCTATTTTAACCCTGACCCTGAACCTAACCCTAACCCTAACGCTAACCCTAAATGCACTGAATTCTAAGCATAACTCTAACACTAAATGTGCTCGATTCAAACCTTAACACTAAATCGTCAATTTGAACACTAACGCAAAGCCTAAATACACTCGATTCTGATCCAAAATGCAATCCTGACCCTAAGCCTAAACCTAAACGTCGATTCTACCAACACAAACCTTAACACCTATTCTAACCCTATCCCATCCACTAGCCCTAAAAGCACTTTAACCCTAACCCTCACCCTAACGCTAACACTAAAACTGTGCTTGATTCTAACCCTAAACCTCACCCTAAGCCTAACCCCAAGCCTAACCCTCGATTCTACGAAAGCTAACCCTAAACCTAAATCTAACCCTAGCACTATCCTTAAATCCTCTCGATTCTAACCCTGACACTAAATCTAACCCTAACCCTAACCCTAAATGCACTGAATTCTAATCATAACTCTATCTCTAAATGTGCCTGATTCTAACGCTATAACTAAATAATCAATTTCAACACGAACCCTAACCCCAAATGCTCTGAATTATGACCCAAAATGCTCTCCTGACCCTAAGCCTAACCGAAAACCTCGATTCTACCAACACAAACCCTAACCCTCATCCTAACCCAACTCCTCCCCTACCCCTAAATGCACTCAAACCCTGACCCTAACCCCAACCCTAACGCTAAAAATGCTCCTGATTCTAACCCTAATCCTAACCCTAACCTTCGCCCTAACACTGACCCTCGATTCGACGAAAGCTCACCCTATACCTAACTCTAACCCTAACACTATCCTTAAATGCACTCGATTCTAACCCTCACCCTAAACATAAACCAAACCCTATCCCTAATGCTAACCCTAAATGCACTGGATTCCAACCATAACTCTAACCCTAATGTGCTCGATTATAACCCTAACACTAAATCGTCAATCTCAACACTAAGCCTAACCCTAAATGCACTCGACTCTAACCCTAAAGCAATCCTGACCCTAAGCCTAACCCTAAACCTCGATTCTACCAACACAAACCTTAACCCTCATCCTAACCCTACTCCTACCCCTATCCCTAAATGCACTCTAAGCCGTACCCTAACGAAAAGCAGAACACTAAAAATGCGCCTGATTCTAACCCTAACCGTAAGGCTAAGCCTAACCTTAAGCCTAACCCTCGATGCAAAGAAAGAGAACGCTAAACCTAAGTCTAATCCTAGCAGTATCCTTAAATGCTCTCGATTTTAACCCTGACCCTAAACCTAACCCTAACCCGAACCCTAACCCTAAATGCACTGAATTCTAATCATAACTCTATCCCTAAATGTGCCTGATTCTAACGCTATAACTAAATCATCAATTTCAACACGAACCCTAAGCCCAAATGCTCTGAATTATGACCCAAAAGCCATTTCTGACCCTAAGCCTAACCCTAAACCTCGATTCTACCAACACAAACCCTAACCCCAATCCCAACCTTACTCCTATCCCTACCTCTATATGCACTCTAACCCTAACCCTGACCCAACCCCTAACACTAAAAATGCGCTTGATTCTATCCCTAACCCTAACCCTAACCCTAACCCTCAATTCTATGAAACCTAACCCTAAACCTAACTCTAACCCTAACACTATCCTTAAATGCTCTCAATTCTCATCCTGACCCTAATAACCTTAACCCTAACCCTAAGCTTAAATATAGTGGATTCTAACCATAACTCTAACCCTAATGTGCTCCATTCTAAGTCTAACACTAAATCGTCAATCTCAACACGAACCCTAACTCTAAATGCACTCAGTTGTAACCCAAAAGGCAATCCTCACCCAACGCCTAACACTAAACTTCCATTCTACCAACACAAACCCTAACCCTAATCCGAACCCTACCCCTACCCCTACCCCTAAATGCACTCTAACCCTACCTCTAACCCTAACACTAACTCTAACCCTAACGAATTCTAACCAAAACTCTAACCCTAAATGTGCTCGATTCTAACCCAAACACTCAATCGTCAATTTCAACACTATCCCTAAGCCTAAATGCACTCGACTCTAACCCAAAAGCCATTACTGACCCTAAGCCTAAACCTAAATCTCGATTCTACCAACACAAACCTTAACCCTAATCGTAACCCTACTCCTACGCCTAACCCTAAATGCAATCTAAGCCATACCCTGATGAAAAGTAGACCACTAAAAATGTACCTGATTCTAACCCTAACTCTAACCCTAAGCCTAACCTTAAGCCTAACCCTCCATTCTACGAAAGCGAACGCTAAACCTAACTCTAACCCTACCACTATCCTTAAATGCTCTCGATTTTAACCCTGACCCTCAACCTAACCCTAACCCTAACGCTAACCCTAAATGCACTGAATTCTAAGCATAACTCTAACCCTAAATGTGCTCGATTCAAACCCTAACACTAAATCGTCAATTTGGAAACTAACCCAAAGCCTAAATACCCTCGATTCTGATCCAAAATGCAATCCTGACCCTAAGCCTAACCCTAAACCTCGATTCTACCAACACAAACCTTAACCCTAATCCTAACCCTATCCCTTCCACTAGCCCTAAAAGCACTTTAACCCTAACCCTCACCCTAACGCTAACACTAAAGCTGTGCTTGATTCTAACCCTAACACTCACCCTAAGCCTAACCCTAAGTCTGACCCTCGATTCTACGAAAGCTAACCCTAAACCTATCTCTAACCCTAGCACTACCCTTAATGCTCTCGATTCTAACTCTGACCCTAAACCTAACCCTAACCCTAACCCTAAATGCACTGAATTCTAATCATAACTCTATCCCTAAATGTGCCTGATTCGAACGCTATAACTAAATCATCAATTTCAACACGAACCCTAAGCCCAAAGGCTCTGAATTATGACCCAAAATGCTCTCCTGACCCTAAGCCTAACCTAAAACCTCGATTCTACCAACACAAACCCTAACCCTAATCCCAACCCTACTCCTATCCCTATCTCTATATGCACTCTAACCCTAACCCTGACCTAACTCCTGACGCTAAAAATGCGCTTGATTCTATCCCTAACCCTAACCCTAACACTCAATTCTACAAAACCTAACCCTAAACCTAACTCTAACCCCAACACTATCCTGAAATGCTCTCGATTCTAATCCTGACCCTAATAAACTTAACCCTAACCCTAAGCTTAAATATAGTGGATTCTAACCATAACTCTAACCCTAATGTGCTCGATTCTAAGTCTAACACTAAATCGTCAATCTCAACACTAACCCTAACTCTAAATGCACTCAGTTGTAACCCAAAAGGCAATCCTCACCCTACGCCTAACCCTAAACTTTGATTCTACCAACACAAACCCTAACCCTAATCCTAACCCTGCCCCTAACACTACCCTTAAATGCACTCTAACCCTACCCCTACCCCTTACACTAACCCTAAGAAATTCTAACCAAAACTCTAACGCTAAATGTGCTCGATTCTAACCCAAACACTTAATCGACAATTTCAAAACTATCCCTAACCCTAAATGCACACGACTCTAACCCAAAAGCCATTCCTGACCCTAAGCCTAACCCTAAACCTCGATTCTACCAACACAAACCTTAACCCTAATCCTAACCCTACTCCTACCCCTACCCCTAAATGCACTCTAAGCCGTACCCTAACGAAAAGCAGAACACTAAAAATGCGCCTGATTCTAACCCTAACCGTAAGGCTAAGCCTAACCTTAAGCCTAACCCTCGATGCAAGGAAAGTGAACGCTAAACCCAAGTCTAATCCTAGCACTATCCTTAAATGCTCTCGATTTTAACCCTGACCCTAAACCTAACCCTAACCCTAACCCTAACCCTAAATGCACTGAATTCTAATCATAACTCTATCCCTAAATGTGCCTGATTCTAACGCTATAACTAAATCATCAATTTCAACACGAACCCTAACCCCAAATGCTATGAATTATGACCCAAAATGCTCTCCTGACCCTAAGCCTAACCCAAAACCTCGATTCTACCAACACAAACCCTGACCCGAATCCTAACCCAACTCCTCCCCTACCCCTAAATGCACTCAAACCCTGACCCTAACCCCAACCCTAACGCTAAAAATGCTCCTGATTCTAACCCTAATCCTAACCCTAACCCTCACCCTAACACTCACCCTCGATTCGACGAAAGCTAACCCTATACCTAACTCTAACCCTAACACTATCCTTAAATGCACTCGATTCTAACCCTCACCCTAAACATAAACCTAACCCTATCCCTAATGCTAACCCTAAATGCACTGGATTCTAACCATAACTCTAACCCTAATGTGCTCCATTATAACCCTAGCACTAAATCGTGAATCTCAACACTAAGCCTAACCCTAAATGCACTCGACTCTAACCGAAAAGGCAATCCTGACCCTAAGCCTAACCCTAAACCTCGATTCTACCAACACAAACCCTAACCCTAATCCCAATCCTACTCCTATCCCTATCTCTATATGCACTCTAACCCTAACCCTGACCTAAATCCTGACGCTAAAAATGCCCTTGATTCTATCCTTAACCCTAACCCTAACCCTAACCCTCAATTCTACAAAAGCTAACCCTAAACCTAACTCTAACCCTAACACTAACCTGAAATGCTCTCGATTCTAATCCTGACCCTAATAACCTTAACCGTAACCCTAAGCTTAAATATAGTGGATTCTAACCATAACTCTAACCCTAATGTGCTCGATTCTAAGTCTAACACTAAATCGGCAATCTCAACACTAAGCCTAACCCTAAATGCCCTCGACTCTAACCCTAAAGGCAATCCTCACCCTACGCCTAACCCTAAACTTCGATTCTACCAACACAAACCCTAACCCTAATCCTAACCCTACCCCGACCCCTACCCCTAAATGCACTCTAACCCTACCCCTACCCCTTACACTAACGCTAACCCTAACGAATTCTAACCAAAATTCTAACCCTAAATGTGCTCGATTCTAACCAAACACTAAATCGTCCATTTCAACACTATCCCTAACCCTAAATGCACTCGACGCTAACCCAAAATCCATTCCTGACCCTAAGCCTAACCCTAAACCTCGATTCTACCAACACAAACCTTAACCCTAATACTAACCCTACTCCTACGCCTACCCCTAAATGCACTCTAAGCCATACCCTGATGAAAAGCAGACCACTAAAAATGTGCCTGATTCTAACCCTAACCCTAACCCTCAGCCTAACCTTAAGCCTAACGCTCCACTCTACGAAAGAGAACGCTATACCTAACTCTAACCCTAGCACTATCCTTAAATGCTCTCGATTTTAACCCTGACCCTCAACCTAACCCTAAACCTGACGCTAACCCTAAATGCACTGAATTCTAAGCATAACTCTAACCCTAAATGTGCTCGATTCAAACCCTCGCACTAAATCGTCAATTTGAACACTAACGCAAAGCCTAAATACACTCGATTCCGATCCAAAATGCAATCCTGACCCTAAGCCTAAACTTAAACCTCGATCTACCAACACAAACCTTAACACCTATTCTAACCCTATCCCATCCACTAGCCCTAAAAGCACTTTAACCCTAACCCTCACCCTAACGCTAACACTAAAACTGTGCTTGAATCTAACCCTAACACTCACCCTAAGCCTAACCCCAAGCCCTACCCTCGATTCTACGAAAGCTAACCCTAAACCTAAGTCTAACCCTAGCACTATCCTTAAATGCTCTCGATTCTAACCCTGACCCTAAACCTATCCCTAACCCTAACCCTAAATGCACTGAATTCTAATCATAACTCTATCCCTAAATGTGCCTGATTCGAACGACATAACTAAATCATCAATTTCAACACGAACCCTAAGCCCAAATGCTCTGAATTATGACCCAAAATGCTCTCATGACCCTAAGAAATGCTCTCATGACCCTAAGACTAACCCCAAAACCTCGATTCTACCAACACAAACCCTAACCCGAATCCTAACCCAACTCCTCCCCTACCCCTAAATGCACTCAAACCCTGACCCTAAACCCCAACCCTAACGCTAAAAAATGCTCCTGATGCTAACCCCTAATCCTAACCCCTAACCCTCACCCTAACACTGACCCTCGATTCTACGAAAGCTCACCCTATACCTAACTCTAACCCTAACACTATCCTTAAATGCACTCGATACTAACCCTCACCCTGAACATAACCCTAACCCTAACCCTAATGCTAACACTAAATGCACTGGATTCTAACCATAACTCTAACCCTAATGTGCTCGATTATAACCCTAACACTAAATCGTCAATCTCAACACTAAGCCTAACCTTAAATGCACTCGACTCTAACACTAAAGGCAATCCTGACCCTAAGCCTAACCCTAAACCTCGATTCTACCACCACAAACCCTAACCCTAATCCCAACCCTACTCCTATCCCCTATCTCTATTTGCACTCTAACTCTAACGCTGACCTAACTCCTTACGCTAAAAATGCGCTTGATTCTATCCCTAACACAAACCCTAACCCTAACCCTCAATTCTACGAAACCTAACCCTAAACCTAACTCTAACCCTAACACTATCCTGAAATGCTCTCGATTCTAATCCTGACCCCTAATAACCTTAACCCTAACCCTAAGCTTAAATATAGTGGATTCTAACCATAACTCTAACCCTAATGTGCTGGATTCTAAGTATAACACTAAATCGTCAATCTCAACACTAAGCCTAACCTTAAATGCACTCGACTCTAAACCTAAAGGTAATTCTGACCCTAAGCCTAACCCTAAACCTCGATTCTACCAACACAAACCCTAACCCTAATCCCAACCCTACTCCTATCCATATCTCTATATGCACTCTAACCCCTAACCCTGACCTAACTCCTGACGCTACAAGTGCGCTTGATACTATCCCTAACCCTAACACTCAATTCTACAAAAACCTAACCCTAAACCTAACTCTAACCCTAACACTATCGTGAAATGCTCTCGATTCTAATCCTGACCCTAATAAACTTAACCCTAACCCTAAGCTTAAATATAGTGGATTCTAACCATAACTCTAACCCTAATGTGCTCGATTCTAAGTCTAACACTAAATCGTCAATCTCAACACTAACCCTAACTCTAAATGCACTCAGTTGTAACCCAAAATGCAATCCTCACCCTATGCCCTAACCCTAAACTTCGATTCTACCAACACAAACCCTACCCTAATCCTAACCATACCCCTACCCCTACCCCTAAATGCACTCTAACCCCTACCCCTACCCCTTACACCAACGCTAACCCTAACGAATTCTAACCAAAACTCTAACCCTAAATGTGCTCGATTTTCCTAACCAAACACTAAATCGTCCATTTCAACACTATCCCGAACCCTAAATGCACTCGACTCTAACCCGACAATCCATTCCTGACCCTAAGCCTAACCCTAAACCTCGATTCTACCAACACAAACCTTAACCCTAATGCTAACCCTACTCCTACGCCTACCCCTAAATGCACTCTAAGCCATACACTGGTGAAAAGCAGACCACTAAAAATGTGCCTGATTCTAACCCTAACCCTAACCCTCAGCCTAACCTTAAGCCTAAAGCTCCACTCTACGAAAGAGAACGCTAAACCTAACGCTAAACCCTAGCACTATCCTTAAATGCCTCTCGATTTTAACCCTGACCCTCAACCTAACCCTAACCCTAACCCTAACGCTAACCCTAAATGCACTGAATTCTAAGCATAACTCTAACCCTAAATGTGCTCGATTCAAACCCTCGCACTAAATCGTCAATTTGAACACTAACGCAAAGCCTAAATACACTCGATTCTGATCCAAAATGCAATCCTGACCCTAAGCCTAAACCTAAACCTCGATCTACCAACACAAACCTTAACACCTATTCTAACTCTATCCCGTCCACTAGCCCTAAAAGCACTTTCACCCTAACCCTCACCCTAACGCTAACACTAAAACTGTGCTTGATTCTAACCCTAACCCTCACCCTAAGCCTAACCCCAAGCCTAACCCTCGATTCTACGAAAGCTAACCCTAAACCTAAGTCTAACCCCTAGCACTATCCTTAAATGCTCTCGATTCTAACCCTGACCCTAAACCTATCCCTAACCCTAACCCTAAATGCACTGAATTCTAATCATAACTCTATCCCTAAATGTGCCTGATTCGAACGCTATAACTAAATCATCAATTTCAACACGAACCCTAAGCCCAAATGCTCTGAATTATGACCCAAAATGCTCTCCTGACCCTAAGGCCTAACCCAAAACCTCGATTCTACCAACACAACCCTAACCTAACCCGAATCCTAACCCAACTCCTCCCCTACCCTTAAATGCACTCAAACCCTGACCCCTAACCCCAACCCTAACGCTAAAAAGGCTCCTGAGCCTAAACTTAATCCTAACCCCTAACCCTCACCCTAACACTGACCCTCGATTCGACGAAAAGCTAACCCTATACCTAACTCTAACTCTAACACTATCCTTAAATGCACTCGATTCTAACCCTCACCCTGAACATAACCCCTAACCCTAACCCTAATCCTAACCCTAAATGCACTGGATTCTAAACCATAACTCTAACCCTAATGTGTTCGATTATAACCCTAACACTAAATCGTCAATCTCAACACTAAGCCTAACCTTAAATGCACTCCACTCTAACCCTAAAGGCAATCCTGACCGTAAGCCCTAACCCTAAACCTCGATTCTACCAACACAAACCCTAACCCTAATCCCAACCCTACTCCTATCCCTATCTCTATATGCACGCTAACCCTAACCCCTGACCTAACTCCTGACGCTAAAAAATGCGCTTGATTCTATCCCTAACCCTAACCCTAACCCTAACACTCAATTCTACAAAACCTAACCCTAAACCTAACTCTAACCCTAACACTATCCTGAAATGCTCTCGATTCTAATCCTGACCCTAATAACCCTAACCCTAACCCTAAGCTTAAATATAGTGGATTCTAACCATAACTCTAACCCTAATGTGCTCGATTCTAAGTCTAACACTAAATCGTCAATCTCAACACTAACCCTAACTCTAAATGCACTGAGTTGTAACCCAAAAATGCAATCCTCACCCTATGCCTAACCCTAAACTTCGATTCTACCAACACAAACCCTAACCCTAATCCTAACCCTACCCCTACCCCTACCCCTAAATGCACTCTAACCCTAAACCCTACCCCTTACACTAACTCTAACCCTAACGAATTCTAACCAAAACTCTAACCCTAAATGTGCTCGATTCTAACCAAACACTAAATCGTCAATTTCAACACTATCCCTAACCCTAAATGCACTCGACTCTAACCCGAAATCCATTCCTGACCCTAAGCCTAACCCTAAACCTCGATTCTACCAACACAAACCTTAACCCTAATGCTAACCCTACTCCTACGCCTACCCCTAAATGCACTCTAAGCCATACCCTGAGGAAAAGCAGACCACTAAAAATGTGCCTGATTCTAACCCTAACCCTAACCCTCAGCCTAACCTTAAGCCTAAAGCTCCACTCTACGAAAGAGAACGCTAAACCTAACGCTAACCCTAGCACTATCCTTAAATGCTCTCGATTTTAACCCTGACCCTCAACCCTAACCCTAACCCTAACCCTAACGCTAACCCTAAATGCACTGAATTCTAAGCATAACTCTAACCCTAAATGTGCTCGATTCAAACCCTCGCACTAAATCGTCAATTTGAACACTAACGCAAAGCCTAAATACACTCGATTCTGATCCAAAATGCAATCCTGACCCTAAGCCTAAACCTAAACCTCGATCTACCAACACAAACCTTAACACCTATTCTAACCCTATCCCATCCACTAGCCCTAAAAGCACTTTAACCCTAACCCTCACCCTAACGCTAACACTAAAACTGTGCTTGATTCTAACCCTAACCCTCACCCTAAGCCTAACCCCCAAGCCTAACCCTCGATGCTACGAAAGCCTAACCCTAAACCTAAGTCTAACCCTACCACTATCCTTAAATGCTCTCGATTCTAACCCTGACCCCTAAACCTATCCCTAACCCTAACCCTAAATGCACTGAATACTAATCATAACTCTATCCCTAAATGTGCCTGATTCTAACGCTATAACTAAATCATCAATTGCAACACTAACCCTAAGCCCAAATGCTCTGAATTATGACCCAAAATGCTCTCCTGACCCTAAGCCTAACCCCAAAACCTCGATTCTACCAACACAAACCCTAACCCGAATCCTAACCCAACTCCTCCCCTACCCCTAAATGCACTCAAACCCTCACCCTAACCCCAACCCTAACGCTAAAAATGCTCCTGAGCCTAAACTTAATCCTAACCCTAACCCTCACCCTAACACTGACCCTCGATTCGACGAAAGCTAACCCTATACCTAACTCTAACCCTAACCCTAACACTATCCTTAAATGCACTCGATTCTAACCCTCACCCTGAACATAACCCCTAACCCTAACCCTAATCCTAACCCTAAATGCACTGTATTCTAAACATAACTCTAACCTTAATGTGCTCGATAATAACCCTAACACTAAATCGTCAATCTCAACACTAACCCTAACCTTATATGCACTCGATTCAAACCCAAAAGGCAATCCTGACCCTAAGCCTAACCCTAAACCTCGATTCTACCAACACAACCCTTAACACCTATCCAAAACCCTGTCCCATCCACTAGCCCTAAAAGCACTTTCACCCTAACCCTCACCCTAACGCTAACACTAAAACTGTGCTTGATTCTAACCCTAAACCCTCACCCTAAGCCTAACCATAAGCCTAACCCTCGATTCTACGAAAGCTAACCCTAAACCTAACTCTAACCCTAGCACTATCCTTAAATGCTCTCGAATCTAACCCTAACCCTAAACCTAACCCTAACCCTAACCCCAAACGCACTGAATTCTAATCATAACTCTATCCCCTAAATGTGCCTGATTCTAACGCTATAACTAAATCATCAATTTCAACACGAACCCTTAGCCCAAATGCTCTGAATTATGACCCAAAATGCTCTCCTGACCCTAAGCCTAACCCAAAACCTCGATTCTACCAACACAAACCCCTAACCCGAATCCTAACCCAACTCCTCCCCTACCCCTAAATGCACTCAAACCCCTGACCCTAACCCCCAACCCTAACGCTAAAAATGCTCCTGACGCTAACCCTAATCCTAAC
>NW_027325316.1:22500-27500 GCF_028372415.1 Notamacropus eugenii | reverse complement strand
TAGGTTTAAGGTTCGGGTTAGGGTTAGCGTTAGGGTTAGTGTTAGGGTTGGTTTAGGGTTGGAATCGAGGGTTTCCTCTCTTAAAAACAGCTTACAATTTATCACAAAACCATCTAGAATCGAGTGCATTTAGGGTTAGGGTTAGGGTTAGGGTTAGGGTTAGGGTTAAGGTTAGGGTTAGGTTTAAGGTTAGGGTTAGGTTTAGGGTTGGGTTAGGGTTAGAATAGAGGGTTTCCTCTCTTAAAAACACCTTACAATTTGTTACAAAACCATCTAGAATCGAGTGCATTTTTGGTTAGGGTTAGGGTTAGGGTTAGGGTTAGGGTTAGGGTTAGGGTTAGGGTTAGGGCATTTAGGGTTAGGGTTAGGGTTAGGGTTAGGGTTAGGGATAGGTTTAAGGTTAGGGTTAGGTTTAAGGTTAGGGTTAGGGTTAGGGTTAGTGTTAGGGTTGGTTTAGGGTTGGAATCGAGGGTTTCCTCTCTTAAAAACAGCTTACTATTTATCACAAAACCATCTAAAATCGAGTGCATTTAGGGTTAGGGTTAGGGTTAGAATAGAGGGTTTCCTTTCTTAAAAACACCTTACAATTTGTTACAAAACCATCTAGAATCGAGTGCATTTTTGGTTAGGGTTAGGGTTAGGGTTAAGGTTAGGGTTAGGGTTGGGGTTAGGGTTAGGGTTAGGGTTAGGGTTAGGGTTAGGGTTAGGGTTAGGTCATTTAGGGTTAGGGTTAGGGTTAGGGTTAGGGTTAGTGTTAGGGTTAGGGTTAGGCTTAGGGCATTTAGGGTTAGGGTTAGGGTTAGGGTTAGGGTTAGGGCATATAGGGTTTGGGCATTTAGGGTTAGGGTTAGGGTTAGGGTTAGGGTTAGGGTTAGGGTTAGGGCATTTAGGGTTAGGGTTTAGGGTTAGGGTTAGGGTTAGGGTTAGGGTTAGGGTTAGGGTTAGGGTTTAGGGTTAGGGTTAGAGTGCATTTAGGGTTAGGGTTAGGGTGAGGGTTAGGGTTAGGGTTAGGGTTAGGGTTAGGGTTAGGGTTAGGGTTAGGGTTAGGGTTAGGATTAGAGTGCATTTAGGGTTAGAGTGCATTTAGGGTTAGGGTTAGGGTTAGGGTTAGGGTTAGGGTTAGGGTTAGGGTTAGGGTTAGGGTTAGGGCATTTAGGGTTAGGGTTAGGGTTAGGGTTAGGGTTAGGGTTAGGGTTAGCGTTAGGTTTAGGGTTAGGGTTTAGGGTTAGGGTTAGAGTGCATTTAGGGTTATGGTTAGGGTTAGGGTTAGGGTTAGGGTTAGGGCATTTAGGGTTAGGGTTAGGGTTAGGGTTAGGGTTAGGGAAAGGGTTAGGGTTAGGGTTAGGGTTAGGGTTAGGGTTAGGGTTAGGGTTAAGGTTAGGGTTAGGTTTAAGGTTAGAGTTAGGGTTAGCGTTAGGGTTAGGGTTAGTGTTAGGGTTGGTTTAGGGTTGGAATCGAGGGTTTCCTCTCTTAAAAACAGCTTACAATTTATCACAAAACCATCTAGAATCGAGTGCATTTAGGGTTAGGGTTAGGGTTAGGGTTAGGGTTAGGGTTAGGGTTAGGGCATTTAGGGTTAGGGTTAGGGTTAGGGTTAGGATTAGAGTGCATTTAGGGTTAGAGTGCATTTAGGGTTAGGGTTAGGGTTAGGGTTAGGGTTAGGGTTAAGGTTAGGGTTAGGTTTAAGGTTAGGGTTAGGTTTAGGGTTGTGTTAGGGTTAGAATAGAGGGTTTCCTCTCTTACAAACACCTTACAATTTGTTACAAAACCATCTAGAATCGAGTGCATTTTTGGTTAGGGTTAGGGTTAGGGTTAGGGTTAGGGTTAGGGTTAGGGTTAGGGTTAGGGTTAGGGTTAGGGCATTTAGGGTTAGGGTTAGGGTTAGGGTTAGGATTAGAGTGCATTTAGGGTTAGAGTGCATTTAGGGTTAGGGTTAAGGTTAGGGTTAGGGTTAGGGTTAGGGTTAGGGTTAGGGTTAGGGTTAGAGTGCATTTAGGGTTAGGGTTAGGGTTAGGGTTAGGGTTAGGGTTAGGGTTAGGGTTAGGGTTAGGGTTAGGGTTAGGGCATTTAGGGTTAGGGTTAGGGTTAGGGTTAGGGTTAGGGTTAGGATTAGCGTTAGGTTTAGGGTTAGGGTTTAGGGTTAGGGTTAGAGTGCATTTAGGGTTAGGGTTAGGGTTAGGGTTCGGGTTAAGGTTAGGGTTAGGGTTAGGGTTAGGGTTAGGGTTAGTGTTAGTGTTAGGGTTAGGGTTAGGGTTAGGGTTAGGGTTAGGGCATATAGGGTTAGGGCATTTAGGGTTAGGGTTAGGGTTAGGGTTAGGGTTAGGGTTAGGGTTAGGGCATTTAGGGTTAGGGTTTAGGGTTAGGGTTAGGGTTAGGGTTAGGGTTAGGGTTAGGGTTTAGGGTTAGGGTTAGAGTGCATTTAGGGTTAGGGTTAGGGTGAGGGTTAGGGTTAGGGTTAGGGTTAGGGTTAGGGTTAGGGTTAGGGTTAGGGTTAGGGCATTTAGAGTTAGGGTTAGGGTTAGGGTTAGGGTTAGGGTTAGGGTTAGGGTTAGGGTTAGGGTTAGGTTTAAGGTTAGGGTTAGGGTTAGGGTTAGGGTTAGTGTTAGGGTTGGTTTAGGGTTAGGGTTAGGGTTAGGGTTAGGGTTAGGGTTAGGGTTAGGGTTAGGGTTAGGGTTAGGGTTAGGGTTAGGGTTAGGGTTAGGGTTAGGGTTAGGGTTAGGGTTAGGGTTAGGGTTAGAGTGCATTTAGGGTTAGGGTTAGGGTTAGGGTTAGGGTTAGGGTTAGGGTTAGGGTTAGGGTTAGGGTTAGGGCATTTAGGGTTAGGGTTAGGGTTAGGGTTAGGGTTAGGGAAAGGGTTAGGGTTAGGGTTAGGGTTAGGGTTAGGGTTAGGGTTAGGGTTAAGGTTAGGGTTAGGTTTAAGGTTAGAGTTAGGGTTAGCGTTAGGGTTAGGGTTAGTGTTAGGGTTGGTTTAGGGTTGGAATCGAGGGTTTCCTCTCTTAAAAACAGCTTACAATTTATCACAAAACCATCTAGAATCGAGTGCATTTAGGGTTAGGGTTAGGGTTAGGGTTAGGGTTAGGGTTAGGGTTAGGGTTAGGGCATTTAGGGTTAGGGTTAGGGTTAGGGTTAGGATTAGAGTGCATTTAGGTTTAGAGTGCATTTAGGGTTAGGGTTAGGGTTAGGGTTAGGGTTAGGGTTAAGGTTAGGGTTAGGTTTAAGGTTAGGGTTATGTTTAGGGTTGGGTTAGGGTTAGAATAGAGGGTTTCCTCTCTTACAAACACCTTACAATTTGTTACAAAACCATCTAGAATCGAGTGCATTTTTGGTTAGGGTTAGGGTTAGGGTTAGGGTTAGGGTTAGGGTTAGGGTTAGGGTTAGGGTTAGGGTTAGGGCATTTAGGGTTAGGGTTAGGGTTAGGGTTAGGATTAGAGTGCATTTAGGGTTAGAGTGCATTTAGGGTTAGGGTTAGGGTTAGGGTTAGGGTTAGGGTTAGGGTTAGGGTTAGGGTTAGGGTTAGAGTGCATTTAGGGTTAGGGTTAGGGTTAGGGTTAGGGTTAGGGTTAGGGTTAGGGTTAGGGTTAGGGTTAGGGTTAGGGCATTTAGGGTTAGGGTTAGGGTTAGGGTTAGGGTTAGGGTTAGGATTAGCGTTAGGTTTAGGGTTAGGGTTTAGGGTTAGGGTTAGAGTGCATTTAGGGTTAGGGTTAGGGTTAGGGTTCGGGTTAAGGTTAGGGTTAGGGTTAGGGTTAGGGTTAGGGTTAGTGTTAGTGTTAGGGTTAGGGTTAGGGTTAGGGTTAGGGTTAGGGCATATAGGGTTAGGGCATTTAGGGTTAGGGTTAGGGTTAGGGTTAGGGTTAGGGTTAGGGTTAGGGCATTTAGGGTTAGGGTTTAGGGTTAGGGTTAGGGTTAGGGTTAGGGTTAGGGTTAGGGTTTAGGGTTAGGGTTAGAGTGCATTTAGGGTTAGGGTTAGGGTGAGGGTTAGGGTTAGGGTTAGGGTTAGGGTTAGGGTTAGGGTTAGGGTTAGGGCATTTAGAGTTAGGGTTAGGGTTAGGGTTAGGGTTAGGGTTAGGGTTAGGGTTAGGGTTAGGGTTAGGGTTAGGGTTAGGTTTAAGGTTAGGGTTAGGGTTAGGGTTAGGGTTAGTGTTAGGGTTGGTTTAGGGTTAGGGTTAGGGTTAGGGTTAGGGTTAGGGTTCGGGTTAAGGTTAGGGTTAGGGTTAGGGTTAGGGTTAGGGTTAGTGTTAGGGTTAGGGTTAGGCTTAGGGCATTTAGGGTTAGGGTTAGGGTTAGGGTTAGGGTTAGGGCATATAGGGTTAGGGCATTTAGGGTTGGGGTTAGGGTTAGGGTTAGGGTTAGGGTTAGGGTTAGGGTTAGGGTTAGGGTTAGGGTTAGGGTTAGGGTGCATTTAGGGTTAGGGTTAGGGTTAGGGTTAGGGTTAGGGTTAGGGTTAGGGTTAGGGTTAGGGTTAGGGCATTTAGGGTTAGGGTTAGGGTTAGGGTTAGGGTTAGGGTTAGGGTTAGGGCATTTAGGGTTAGGGTTAGGGTTAGGGTTAGGGTTAGGGTTAGGGCATTTAGGGTTAGGGTTAGGGTTAGGGTTAGGGTTAGGGTTAGGGTTAGGGTTAGGGTTAGGGTTAGGGTTAGGGTTAGGGTTAGGGTTAGGGCATTTAGGGTTAGGGTTAGGATTAGGGTTAGGGTTAGGGTTAGGGTTAGGATTAGGGCATTTAGGGTTAGGGTTAGGGTTAGGGTTAGGGTTAGGGTTAGGGTTAGGGTTAGGGTTAGGGTTAGGGTTAGGGTTAGGGTTTAGGGTTAGGGTTAGGGTTAGGGTTAGGGTTAGGGTTAGGGTTAGGGTTAGGGCATTTAGAGTTAGGGTTAGGGTTAGGGTTAGGGTTAGGGTTAGGGTTAGGGTTAGGGTTAGGGTTAGGGTTAGGGTTAGGGTTAGGTTTAAGGTTAGGGTTAGGGTTAGGGTTAGGGTTAGTGTTAGGGTTGGTTTAGGGTTGGAATCGAGGG
>NW_027325316.1:10000-15000 GCF_028372415.1 Notamacropus eugenii | reverse complement strand
ATTTAGGGTTAGGGTTAGGGTTAGGGTTAGGGTTAGGGTTAGGGTTAGGGTTTGGGTTAGGGTTAGGGTTAGGGTTAGGGTTAGGGTTAGAGTGCATTTAGGGTTACGGTTAGGGTTAGGGTTAGGGTTAGGGTTAGAGTGCATTTAGGATTAGGGTAAGGGTTAGGGTTAGGGTTAGGGTTAGGGTTAGGGTTAGGGTTAGGGTTAGGATTAGGGCATTTAGGGTTAGGTTTAGGGTAAGGGTTAGGGTTAGAGTTAGGGTTAGGGTTAGGGTTAGGGTTAGGGCATTTAGGGTTAGGGTTAGGGTTAGGGTTAGGGTTAGGGTTAGGGTTAGGGTTAGAATCAAGTGCATTTCGGGTTAGGGTTAGCGTTAGGGTTAGGGTTACGGTTAGCGTTAGGGTTAGCATTATGGTTAGGGTTAGAATTGAGTGCATTTAGGGTTAGGGTTAGGGTTAGGGTTAGGGTTAGGGTTAGGGTTAGGGTTATGGTTAGGGTTAGGGTTAGGGTTAGGATTAGGGCATTTAGGGTTAGGTTTAGGGTTAGGGTTAGGGTTAGGGTTAGGGTTAGGGTTAGGGTTAGGGTTAGGGTTAGGGTTAGGGTTAGGGTTAGGGCATTTAGGGTTAGGGTTAGGGTTAGGGTTAGGGTTAGGGTTAGGGTTAGAGTGCATTTAGGGTTAGGGTTAGGGTTAGGGTTAGGGTTAGGGTTAGGGTTAGGGTTAGGGTTAGGGTTAGGGTTAGGGTTAGGGCATTTAGGGTTAGGGTTAGGGTTAGGGTTAGGGTTAGGGTTTAGGGTTAGGGTTAGAGAGCATTTAGGGTTAGGGTTAGGGTTAGGGTTAGGGTTAGGGTTAGGGTTAGGGCATTTAGGGTTAGGGTTAGGGTTAGGGTTAGGGTTAGGGTTAGGGTTAGGGTTAGAGTTTTAGGGTTAGGGTTAGGGTTAGTGTTAGGGTTAGGGTTAGGGTTAGGGTTAGGGTTAGGGTTAGGGTTAGAGTGCATTTAGGGTTAGGGTTAGGGTTAGGGTTAGGGTTAGGGTTAGGGTTAGGGTTAGGGCATTTAGGGTTAGGGTTAGGGTTAGGGTTAGGGTTAGGGTTAGGGTTAGCGTTAGGTTTAGGGTTAGGGTTTAGGGTTAGGGTTAGGGTTAGGGTTAGGGTTAGGGTTAGGGTTAGGGTTAGGGTTAGGGTTAGGGTTAGGGTTAGGGTTAGGGTTAGGGTTAGGGTTAGGGTTAGGGTTAGTGTTAGGGTTAGGGTTAGGCTTAGGGCATTTAGGGTTAGGGTTAGGGTTAGGGTTAGGGTTAGGGCATATAGGGTTTGGGCATTTAGGGTTAGGGTTAGGGTTAGGGTTAGGGTTAGGGTTAGGGTTAGGGTTAGGGCATTTAGGGTTAGGGTTTAGGGTTAGGGTTAGGGTTAGGGTTAGGGTTAGGGTTAGGGTTTAGGGTTAGGGTTAGAGTGCATTTAGGGTTAGGGTTAGGGTGAGGGTTAGGGTTAGGGTTAGGGTTAGGGTTAGGGTTAGGGTTAGGGTTAGGGTTAGGGTTAGGGTTAGGGTTAGGGTTAGGGTTAGAGTTTTAGGGTTAGGGTTAGGGTTAGTGTTAGGGTTAGGGTTAGGGTTAGGGTTAGGGTTAGGGTTAGGGTTAGGGTTAGGGTTAGGGTTAGGGTTAAGGTTAGGGTTAGGTTTAAGGTTAGAGTTAGGGTTAGCGTTAGGGTTAGGGTTAGTGTTAGGGTTGGTTTAGGGTTGGAATCGAGGGTTTCCTCTCTTAAAAACAGCTTACAATTTATCACAAAACCATCTAGAATCGAGTGCATTTAGGGTTAGGGTTAAGGTTAGGGTTAGGGCATTTAGGGTTAGGGTTAGGGTTAGGGTTAGGATTAGAGTGCATTTAGGGTTAGAGTGCATTTAGGGTTAGGGTTAGGGTTAGGGTTAGGGTTAGGGTTAAGGTTAGGGTTAGGTTTAAGGTTAGGGTTAGGTTTAGGGTTGGGTTAGGGTTAGAATAGAGGGTTTCCTCTCTTACAAACACCTTACAATTTGTTACAAAACCATCTAGAATCGAGTGCATTTTTGGTTAGGGTTGGGGTTAGGGTTAGGGTTAGGGTTAGGGTTAGGGTTAGGGTTAGGGTTAGGGTTAGGGCATTTAGGGTTAGGGTTAGGGTTAGGGTTAGGATTAGAGTGCATTTAGGGTTAGAGTGCATTTAGGGTTAGGGTTAGGGTTAGGGTTAGGGTTAGGGTTAGGGTTAGGGTTAGAGTGCATTTAGGGTTAGGGTTAGGGTTAGGGTTAGGGTTAGGGTTAGGGTTAGGGTTAGGGTTAGGGTTAGGGTTAGGGTTAGGGTTAGGGCATTTAGGGTTAGGGTTAGGGTTAGGGTTAGGGTTAGGGTTAGGGTTAGCATTAGGTTTAGGGTTAGGGTTTAGGGTTAGGGTTAGAGTGCATTTAGTGTTAGGGTTAGGGTTAGGGTTCGGGTTAAGGTTAGGGTTAGGGTTAGGGTTAGGGTTAGGGTTAGTGTTAGGGTTAGGGTTAGGCTTAGGGCATTTAGGGTTAGGGTTAGGGTTAGGGTTAGGGTTAGGGCATATAGGGTTAGGGCATTTAGGGTTAGGGTTAGGGTTAGGGTTAGGGTTAGGGTTAGGGTTAGGGCATTTAGGGTTAGGGTTTAGGGTTAGGGTTAGGGTTAGGGTTAGCGTTAGGGTTAGGGTTTAGGGTTAGGGTTAGAGTGCATTTAGGGTTAGGGTTAGGGTGAGGGTTAGGGTTAGGGTTAGGGTTAGGGTTAGGGTTAGGGTTAGGGTTAGGGTTAGGGCATTTAGAGTTAGGGTTAGGGTTAGGGTTAGGGTTAGGGTTAGGGTTAGGGTTAGGGTTAGGGTTAGGGTTAGGGTTAGGGTTAGGTTTAAGGTTAGGGTTAGGGTTAGGGTTAGGGTTAGTGTTAGGGTTGGTTTAGGGTTGGAATCGAGGGTTTCCTCTCTTAAAAACAGCTTACAATTTATCACAAAACCATCTAGAATCGAGTGCATTTTTGGTTAGGGTTAGGGTTAGGGTTAGGGTTAGGGTTAGGGTTAGGGTTAGGATTAGGGCATTTAGGGTTAGGGTTAGGGTTAGGGGTAGGATTAGAGTGCATTTAGGGTTAGAGTGCATTTAGGGTTAGGGTTAGGGTTAGGGTTAGGGTTAGGGTTAGGGTTAGGGTTAGAGTGCATTTAGGGTTAGGGTTAGGGTTAGGGTTAGGGTTAGGGTTAGGGTTAGGGTTAGGGTTAGGGTTAGGGTTAGGGTTAGGGCATTTAGGGTTAGGGTTAGGGTTAGGGTTAGGGTTAGGGTTAGGGTTAGCGTTAGGTTTAGGGTTAGGGTTTAGGGTTAGGGTTAGAGTGCATTTAGGGTTAGGGTTAGGGTTAGGGTTCGGGTTAAGGTTAGGGTTAGGGTTAGGGTTAGGGTTAGGGTTAGTGTTAGGGTTAGGGTTAGGCTTAGGGCATTTAGGGTTAGGGTTAGGGTTAGGGTTAGGGTTAGGGCATATAGGGTTAGGGCATTTAGGGTTAGGGTTAGGGTTAGGGTTAGGGTTAGGGTTAAGGTTAGGGTTAGGGTTAGGGTTAGGGTTAGGGTTAGGGTTAGGGTTAGGGTTAGGGTTAGGGTGCATTTAGGGTTAGGGTTAGGGTTAGGGTTAGGGTTAGGGTTAGGGTTAGGGTTAGGGTTAGGGTTAGGGTTAGGGTTAGGGTTAGGGCATTTAGGGTTAGGGTTAGGGTTAGGGTTATGGTTAGGGTTAGGGTTAGGGTTAGGGTTAGGGCATTTAGGGTTAGGGTTAGGGTTAGGGTTAGGGTTAGGGTTAGGGTTTGGGTTAGGGTTAGGGTTAGGGTTAGGGTTAGGTTTAGAGTGCATTTAGGGTTACGGTTAGGGTTAGGGTTAGGGTTAGGGTTAGAGTGCATTTAGGATTAGGGTAAGGGTTAGGGTTAGGGTTAGGGTTAGGGTTAGGGTTAGGGTTAGGGTTAGGGTTAGGGTTAGGATTAGGGCATTTAGGGTTAGGGTTAGGGTTAGGGTTAGGGTTAGGGTTAGGGTTAGGGTTTGGGTTAGGGTTAGGGTTAGGGTTAGGGTTAGGGTTAGAGTGCATTTAGGGTTACGGTTAGGGTTAGGGTTAGGGTTAGGGTTAGAGTGCATTTAGGATTAGGGTAAGGGTTAGGGTTAGGGTTAGGGTTAGGGTTAGGGTTAGGGTTAGGGTTAGGATTAGGGCATTTAGGGTTAGGTTTAGGGTAAGGGTTAGGGTTAGGGTTAGGGTTAGGGTTAGGGTTAGGGTTAGGGCATTTAGGGTTAGGGTTAGGGTTAGGGTTAGGGTTAGGGTTAGGGTTAGGGTTAGAATCAAGTGCATTTCGGGTTAGGGTTAGCGTTAGGGTTAGGGTTACGGTTAGCGTTAGGGTTAGCATTATGGTTAGGGTTAGAATTGAGTGCATTTAGGGTTAGGGTTAGGGTTAGGGTTAGGGTTAGGGTTAGGGTTAGGGTTATGGTTAGGGTTAGGGTTAGGGTTAGGATTAGGGCATTTAGGGTTAGGTTTAGGGTTAGGGTTAGGGTTAGGGTTAGGGTTAGGGTTAGGGTTAGGGTTAGGGTTAGGGTTAGGGTTAGGGTTAGGGCATTTAGGGTTAGGGTTAGGGTTAGGGTTAGGGTTAGGGTTAGGGTTAGAGTGCATTTAGGGTTAGGGTTAGGGTTAGGGTTAGGGTTAGGGTTAGGGTTAGGGTTAGGGTTAGGGTTAGGGTTAGGGTTAGGGCATTTAGGGTTAGGGTTAGGGTTAGGGTTAGGGTTAGGGTTTAGGGTTAGGGTTAGAGAGCATTTAGGGTTAGGGTTAGGGTTAGGGTTAGGGTTAGGGTTAGGGTTAGGGCATTTAGGGTTAGGGTTAGGGTTAGGGTTAGGGTTAGGGTTAGGGTTAGGGTTAGAGTTTTAGGGTTAGGGTTAGGGTTAGTGTTAGAGTTAGGGTTAGGGTTAGGGTTAGGGTTAGGGTTAGGGTTAGAGTGCATTTAGGGTTAGGGTTAGGGTTAGGGTTAGGGTTAGGGTTA
>NW_027325316.1:0-5000 GCF_028372415.1 Notamacropus eugenii | reverse complement strand
TTAGGGTTAGGGTTAGGGTTAGGGTTAGGGTTAGGGTTAGGGTTAGGGCATTTAGGGTTAGGGTTAGGGTTAGGGTTAGGGTTAGGGTTAGGGTTAGGGTTACTGCATTTAGGGTTAGGGTTAGGGTTAGGGTTAGGGTTAGGGCATTTAGGGTTAGGGTTAGGGTTAGGCTTAGGGTTAGGGTTAGGGTTAGGGTTAGGGTTAGGGTTAGGGCATTTAGGGTTAGGGTTAGGATTAGGGTTAGGGTTAGGGTTAGGGTTAGGATTAGGGCATTTAGGGTTAGGGTTAGGGTTAGGGTTAGGGTTAGGGTTAGGGTTAGGGTTAGGGTTAGGGTTAGGGTTAGGGTTAGGGTTAGGGTTAGGGTTTAGGGTTAGGGTTAGAGTGCATTTAGGGTTAGGGTTAGGGTGAGGGTTAGGGTTAGGGTTAGGGTTAGGGTTAGGGTTAGGGTTAGGGTTAGGGCATTTAGAGTTAGGGTTAGGGTTAGGGTTAGGGTTAGGGTTAGGGTTAGGGTTAGGGTTAGGGTTAGGATTAGGGTTAGGGTTAGGGTTAGGTTTAAGGTTAGGGTTAGGGTTAGGGTTAGGGTTAGTGTTAGGGTTGGTTTAGGGTTGGAATCGAGGGTTTCCTCTCTTAAAAACAGCTTACAATTTATCACAAAACCATCTAGAATCGAGTGCATTTTTGGTTAGGGTTAGGGTTAGGGTTAGGGTTAGGGTTAGGGTTAGGGTTAGGGTTAGGGTTAGGATTAGGGCATTTAGGGTTAGGGTTAGGGTTAGGGGTAGGATTAGAGTGCATTTAGGGTTAGAGTGCATTTAGGGTTAGGGTTAGGGTTAGGGTTAGGGTTAGGGTTAGGGTTAGGGTTAGAGTGCATTTAGGGTTAGGGTTAGGGTTAGGGTTAGGGTTAGGGTTAGGGTTAGGGTTAGGGTTAGGGTTAGGGTTAGGGTTAGGGTTAGGGCATTTAGGGTTAGGGTTAGGGTTAGGGTTAGGGTTAGGGTTAGGGTTAGCGTTAGGTTTAGGGTTAGGGTTTAGGGTTAGGGTTAGAGTGCATTTAGGGTTAGGGTTAGGGTTAGGGTTCGGGTTAAGGTTAGGGTTAGGGTTAGGGTTAGGGTTAGGGTTAGGGTTAGGGTTAGGGCATTTAGGGTTAGGGTTAGGGTTAGGGTTAGGGTTAGGGTTAGGGTTAGGGTTAGGGTTAGGGTTAGGGTTAGGGTTAGGGCATTTAGGGTTAGGGTTAGGATTAGGGTTAGGGTTAGGGTTAGGGTTAGGGTTAGGGTTAGGGTTAGGGTTAGGGTTTGGGTTAGGGTTAGGGTTAGGGTTAGGGTTAGGTTTAGAGTGCATTTAGGGTTACGGTTAGGGTTAGGGTTAGGGTTAGGGTTAGAGTGCATTTAGGATTAGGGTAAGGGTTAGGGTTAGGGTTAGGGTTAGGGTTAGGGTTAGGGTTAGGGTTAGGGTTAGGATTAGGCATTTAGGGTTAGGGTTAGGGTTAGGGTTAGGGTTAGGGTTAGGGTTAGGGTAGGGTTTGGGTTAGGGTTAGGGTTAGGGTTAGGGTTAGGGTTAGAGTGCATTTAGGGTTACGGTTAGGGTTAGGGTTAGGGTTAGGGTTAGAGTGCATTTAGGATTAGGGTAAGGGTTAGGGTTAGGGTTAGGGTTAGGGTTAGGGTTAGGGTTAGGGTTAGGATTAGGGCATTTAGGGTTAGGTTTAGGGTAAGGGTTAGGGTTAGGGTTAGGGTTAGGGTTAGGGTTAGGGTTAGGGCATTTAGGGTTAGGGTTAGGGTTAGGGTTAGGGTTAGGGTTAGGGTTAGGGTTAGGGTTAGAATCAAGTGCATTTCGGGTTAGGGTTAGCGTTAGGGTTAGGGTTACGGTTAGCGTTAGGGTTAGCATTATGGTTAGGGTTAGAATTGAGTGCATTTAGGGTTAGGGTTAGGGTTAGGGTTAGGGTTAGGGTTAGGGTTAGGGTTATGGTTAGGGTTAGGGTTAGGGTTAGGATTAGGGCATTTAGGGTTAGGTTTAGGGTTAGGGTTAGGGTTAGGGTTAGGGTTAGGGTTAGGGTTAGGGTTAGGGTTAGGGGTTAGGGTTAGGGCATTTAGGGTTAGGGTTAGGGTTAGGGTTAGGGTTAGGGTTAGGGTTAGAGTGCATTTAGGGTTAGGGTAGGTTAGGGTTAGGGTTAGGGTTAGGGTGTAGGGTTAGGGGTTAGGGTTAGGGTTAGGGTTAGGGTTAGGGCATTTAGGGTTAGGGTTAGGGTTAGGGTTAGGGTTAGGGTTTAGGGTTAGGGTTAGAGAGCATTTAGGGTTAGGGTTAGGGTTAGGGTTAGGGTTAGGGTTAGGGTAGGTAGGGCATTTAGGGTTAGGGTTAGGGTTAGGGTTAGGGTTAGGTTAGGGTTAGGGTTAGAGTTTTAGGGTTAGGGTTAGGGTTAGTGTTAGGGTTAGGGTTAGGGTTAGGGTTAGGGTTAGGGGTTAGAGTGCATTTAGGGTTAGGGTTAGGGTTAGGGTTAGGGTTAGGGTTAGGGTTAGGGTTAGGGCATTTAGGGTTAGGGTTAGGGTTAGGGTTAGGGTTAGGGTTAGGGTTAGCGTTAGGTTTAGGGTTAGGGTTTAGGGTTAGGGTTAGGGTTAGGGTTAGGGTTAGGGTTAGGGTTAGGGTTAGGGTTAGGGTTAGGGTTAGGGTTAGGGTTAGGGTTAGGGTTAGGGTAGGGTTAGGGTTAGTGTTAGGGTTAGGGTTAGGCTTAGGGCATTTAGGGTTAGGGTTAGGGTTAGGGTTAGGGTTAGGGCATATAGGGTTTGGGCATTTAGGGTTAGGGTTAGGGTTAGGGTTAGGGTTAGGGTTAGGGTTAGGGCATTTAGGGTTAGGGTTTAGGGTTAGGGTTAGGGTTAGGGTTAGGGTTAGGGTTAGGGTTTAGGGTTAGGGTTAGAGTGCATTTAGGGTTAGGGTTAGGGTGAGGGTTAGGGTTAGGGTTAGGGTTAGGGTTAGGGTTAGGGTTAGGGTTAGGGTTAGGGTTAGGGTTAGGGTTAGGGTTAGGTTAGGGTTAGAGTTTTAGGGTTAGGGTTAGGGTTAGTGTTAGGGTTAGGGTTAGGGTTAGGGTTAGGGTTAGGGTTAGGGTTAGGGTTAGGGTTAGGGTTAGGGTTAAGGTTAGGGTTAGGTTTAAGGTTAGAGTTAGGGTTAGCGTTAGGGTTAGGGTTAGTGTTAGGGTTGGTTTAGGGTTGGAATCGAGGGTTTCCTCTCTTAAAACAGCTTACAATTTATCACAAAACCATCTAGAATCGAGTGCATTTAGGGTTAGGGTTAAGGTTAGGGTTAGGCATTTAGGGTTAGGGTTAGGGTTAGGGTTAGGATTAGAGTGCATTTAGGGTTAGAGTGCATTTAGGGTTAGGGTTAGGGTTAGGGTTAGGGTTAGGGTTAAGGTTAGGGTTAGGTTTAAGGTTAGGGTTAGGTTTAGGGTTGGGTTAGGGTTAGAATAGAGGGTTTCCTCTCTTACAAACACCTTACAAATTTGTTACAAAACCATCTAGAATCGAGTGCATTTTTGGTTAGGGTTGGGGTTAGGGTTAGGGTTAGGGTTAGGGTTAGGGTTAGGGTTAGGGTTAGGGTTAGGGCATTTAGGGTTAGGGTTAGGGTTAGGGTTAGGATTAGAGTGCATTTAGGGTTAGAGTGCATTTAGGGTTAGGGTTAGGGTTAGGGTTAGGGTTAGGGTTAGGGTTAGGGTTAGAGTGCATTTAGGGTTAGGGTTAGGGTTAGGGTTAGGGTTAGGGTTAGGGTTAGGGTTAGGGTTAGGGTTAGGGTTAGGGTTAGGGCATTTAGGGTTAGGGTTAGGGTTAGGGTTAGGGTTAGGGTTAGGGTTAGCGTTAGGTTTAGGGTTAGGGTTTAGGGTTAGGGTTAGAGTGCATTTAGGGTTAGGGTTAGGGTTAGGGTTCGGGTTAAGGTTAGGGTTAGGGTTAGGGTTAGGGTTAGGGTTAGTGTTAGGGTTAGGGTTAGGCTTAGGGCATTTAGAGTTAGGGTTAGGGTTAGGGTTAGGGTTAGGGCATATAGGGTTAGGGCATTTAGGGTTAGGGTTAGGGTTAGGGTTAGGGTTAGGGTTAAGGTTAGGGTTAGGGTTAGGGTTAGGGTTAGGGTTAGGGTTAGGGTTAGGGTTAGGGTTAGGTGCATTTAGGGTTAGGTTAGGGTTAGGGGTTAGGGTTAGGGTTAGGGTTAGGGTAGGGTTAGGGTTAGGGTTAGGGTTAGGGTTAGGGTTAGGGCATTTAGGGTTAGGGTTAGGGTTAGGGTTAGGGTTAGGGTTAGGGTTAGGGTTAGGGTTACTGCATTTAGGGTTAGGGTTAGGGTTAGGGTTAGGGTTAGGGTTAGGGGCATTTAGGGTTAGGGTTAGGGTTAGGCTTAGGTTAGGGTTAGGGTTAGGGTTAGGGTTAGGGTTAGGGGTTAGGGCATTTAGGGTTAGGGTTAGGATTAGGGTTAGGGTTAGGGTTAGGGTTAGGATTAGGGCATTTAGGGTTAGGGTTAGGGGTTAGGGTTAGGGTTAGGGTTAGGGTTAGGGTTAGGGTTAGTCATTAGGGTTAGGGTTAGGGTTAGGGTTAGGGTTAGGGTTAGGGTTAGCATTTAGGGTTAGGGTTAGGGTGAGGGTTAGGGTTAGGGTTAGGGTTAGGGTTAGGGTTAGGGTTTAGGGCATTTAGAGTTAGGGTTAGGGTTAGGGTTAGGGTTAGGGTTAGGTAAGGGTTAGGGTTAGGGTTAGGATTAGGGTTAGGGTTAGGGTTAGGTTAGTTTAAGGTTAGGGTTAGGGTTAGGGTTAGGGTTAGTGTTAGGGTTGGTTTAGGGTTGGAATCGAGGGTTTCCTCTCTTAAAAACAGCTTACAATTTATCACAAAACCATCTAGAATCGAGTGCATTTTTGGTTAGGGTTAGGGTTAGGGTTAGGGTTAGGGTTAGGGTAGGGTTAGGGTTAGGGTTAGGATTAGGGCATTTAGGGTTAGGGTTAGGGTTAGGGGTAGATTAGAGTGCATTTAGGGTTAGAGTGCATTTAGGTT
>NW_027325315.1:0-33495 GCF_028372415.1 Notamacropus eugenii | reverse complement strand
ATAACACTAAAATTGCGCCTGATTCTAACCCTAACCCTAACGCTAACCCTAACCCGAAGCCTAACCCTCCAATCTACGAAAGCTAACCCTAAACCTAACTGTAAGCCTAACACTATCCTTGAATGCACTCGATTCTAACCCTCACCCTAAACATAACCGTAACCGTAAGCCTAAGCCTAACCCTAAATGCACTGGATTCTAACCATAACTCTAACTGTAATGTTCTTGATTCTAACCCTAACACTAATTCGTCAATCTCAACAGTACCCGCAAGCCTAAATGGACTCGATTCTAACCCAAAAGGCAATCCTGACCCTGAGCCTAACCCTAAACCTCGATTCTACCAACACTGACCCTAACCTTAATTCTAACCGTGCCCCAACCCCTACCGCTAAATGTACTCTAACCATACCCCTAACTCTACCACTAACCTTAACCCTAACGAATTCTAACCATAACTCTATCCCTAAATGTGCTTGATTCTAACGCTAAAACTAAATCGTCAATTTCAACACTATCCCTAAGCCTATATGCACTCGATTCTAACCCAAAAGCCATTCCTGACCCTAAGCCTAACCCTAAACTTCGATTCTACCAACACACACCTTAACCCTAATCCTACCCCTACTCCTACCCCTACCCCTAAATGCACTCTAAGCCATACCCTAACGAAAACCAGAACACTAAAAATGCGCCTGATTCTAACCCTAACCCTAACCCTAAGCCTAACCTTCAGCCTAACCCTCGATTCTATGAAAGCGAACGCTAAACCTAACTCTAACGCTAGCACTATCCTGAAATGCTCTCGATTCTAACCCTGACCCTAAACCTAACTCTAACCCTAACCCTAACCCTAAATGCACTGAATTCTAACCATAACTCTAACCCTAAATGTGCTCGATTCAAACCCTAACACTAAATCGTCAATTTGAACACTAACGCAAAGCCTAAATACACTCGATTCTGATCCAAAATGCAATCCTGACACTAAGCCTAAATCTAAACCTCGATTCTACCAACACAAACCTTACCCCTAATCCTACCCCTACCCCTACCAGTAGCCCTAAGAGCACTTTAACCCTAACCCTCACTCTAACGCTAACACTAAAACTGTGCTTGATTCTAACCCTAACCCTCACCCTAAGCCTAATCCTAAGCCTAACCCTCGATTCTAAGAAAGCTAACCCTAAACCTAACTCTAAGCCTAGCACTGTCCTTAAATGTTCTCGATTCTAACCCTGACCCTAAACCTAACCCTAACCCTACCCCTAACCCTAATCCTAAACCTAAATGCACTGAATACTAATCATAACTCTAATCCTAAATGTGCTCGATTCAAACCATAACACTAAAACGTCAATTTGAACACTAACCCAAAGCCTAAATACACTCGATTCTGATCCAAAATGCAATCATGACCCTAAGACTAAACCTAATCCTCGATTCTACCATCACTATCCCTAACCCAAATCCTAATCCTACCGCTACCCCTACCTCTAAATGCACTCTAACCTTTACACTAACCCTAACGCTAACACTAAAACTGTGCTTGATTCTAACCCTAAACCTCACCCTAAGCCTAACCCTCGATTCTAGGAAAGCTAACCCTAAAGCTAACTCCAACCCTAACACTATGCTTAAATGCACTCGATTCTAACGCTCACCCTGAACATAACCCTAACCCTAACCCTAATCCTAACCTTAAATGCACTGGATTCTAACCATAACTCTAACCCTAATGTGCTCGATTATAACCCTAACACTAAATTGTCAATCTCAACACTAAGCCTAACCCTAAATGCACTCGACTCTAACCCAAAAGGCAATCCTGACCCTAAGTCTAACCCTAAACCTCGATTCTTCCAACAGAAACCCTAACCCAAATCCTAACCTTACTCCTATCCCTACCTCTATATGCACTCTAACCCTAACCCTAACCCAACCCCCTAACACTAAAAATGCGCTTGATTCTAACCCTAACCCTAACCCTAACCCAAACCCTAACCCACAATTCTACGACACCTAACCCTAAACCTAACTGTAAGCCTAAAACTATCCTTAAATGCTCTCGATTCTAGTCCTGACCGTAATAATCCTAACCCTAACCCTAAGCCTAAATGCAGTGAATTCTTACCACAACTCTAACCATAATGTGCTCGATTATAACCCTAACACTAAATCGTCAATTTCAACACTAACCCTAACCCTAAATGCACTCGATTCTAACCCAAAAGGCAATCCTGACCCTAAGCCTAACCCTAAACTTCGATTCTACCAACACAAACCCTAACCCTAATCCTAACCCTACCCCTACCCCTACCCCTAAATGCACTCTAACCCAACCCTTATCCCTAACACTAACCCTAACCCTAACGAATTCTAACCAAAACTCTAACCCTAAATGTGCTCCATTCTAACCCTAACACTAAATCGTCAATTTCAACACTATCCCTAAGCCTAAATGCACTGGATTCTAACCCAAAAGCCATTCCTGACCCTAACCCTAACCCTAACCCTCAATTCTACAAAAGCTAACCTTATACATAACTCTAGCCCTAACACTATCCTTAAATGCACTCGATTCTAACCCTCACCCTGAACATAACCCTAAGCCTAACCCTAATCCTAACCCTAAATGCACTGGATTCTAACCATAACTCTAACCCTAATGTGCTCGATTATAACGCTAATACTAAATCGTCAATCTCAACACTAAGCCTAACCCTAAAAGCACTTGACTCTAACCCAAAAGGCAATCCTGACCCTAAGCCTAAGCCTGAACCTCAATTCTACCAACAAAAACCCTAACACTAATCCTAACCCTACTCCTACCCTACCGCTGAATGCCCTCTAACCCTAACCCTAACCCTAACCTTAACACTAAAATGCCTTTGATTCTAACCCTAACCCTCAACCTAACCCTAAGCCTAAGCCTAACCCTAACCTCAACCCTAACCCTAACCGTCGATTCTAAGAAATCTAACCCTAACCAAACTCTTACCCCTAACATTATCCTTAAATGCACTCGATTCTAACACTCAACCTAAACATAACCGTTATCCTAACCCTATCCCTAACCCTAAATGCACTGGATTCTAACCATAACTCTAACCCTAATGTGCTCGATTTTAACTCTAATCCTAAATCGTCAATCTCAACACTAACTCTAACCCTAAATGCACTCGATTCTAACCCAAAAGGCAATCATGACCCTAAGCCTAACCTTAAACGTCGATTCTACCAACACAAACCTTAAGACTAATCCTAACCCTACTCCTACCCCTACCCCCTAAATGCACTCTAAGCCATACCCTAACCCCAACCATAACACTAAAATTGCGCCTGATTCTAACCCTAACCCTAACGCTAACCCTAACCCGAAGCCTAACCCTCGAATCTACGAAAGCTAACCCTAAACCTAACTGTAAGCCTAACACTATCCTTGAATGCACTCGATTCTAACCCTCACCCTAAACATAACCGTAACCGTAAGCCTAAGCCTAACCCTAAATGCACTGGATTCTAACCATAACTCTAACTGTAATGTTCTTGATTCTAACCCTAACACTAATTCGTCAATCTCAACAGTACCCGCAAGCCTAAATGGACTCGATTCTAACCCAAAAGGCAATCCTGACCCTGAGCCTAACCCTAAACCTCGATTCTACCAACACTGACCCTAACCTTAATTCTAACCGTGCCCCAACCCCTACCGCTAAATGTACTCTAACCATACCCCTAACTCTACCACTAACCTTAACCCTAACGAATTCTAACCATAACTCTATCCCTAAATGTGCTTGATTCTAACGCTAAAACTAAATCGTCAATTTCAACACTATCCCTAAGCCTATATGCACTCGATTCTAACCCAAAAGCCATTCCTGACCCTAAGCCTAAACCTAAACTTCGATTCTACCAACACACACCTTAACCCTAATCCTACCCCTACTCCTACCCCTACCCCTAAATGCACTCTAAGCCATACCCTAACGAAAACCAGAACACTAAAAATGCGCCTGATTCTAACCCTAACCCTAACCCTAAGCCTAACCTTCAGCCTAACCCTCGATTCTATGAAAGCGAACGCTAAACCTAACTCTAACGCTAGCACTATCCGAAATGCTCTCGATTCTAACCCTGACCCTAAACCTAACCCTAACCCTAACCCTAACCCTAAATGCACTGAATTCTAACCATAACTCTAACCTAAATGTGCTCGATTCAAACCCTAACACTAAATCGTCAATTTGAACACTAACGCAAAGCCTAAATACACTCGATTCTGATCCAAAATGCAATCCTGACACTAACCCTAAATCTAAACCTCGATTCTACCAACACAAACCTTACCCCTAATCCTACCCCTACCCCTACCAGTAGCCCTAAGAGCACTTTAACCCTAACCCTCACTCTAACGCTAACACTAAAACTGTGCTTGATTCTAACCCTAACCCTCACCCTAAGCCTAATCCTAAGCCTAACCCTCGATTCTAAGAAAGCTAACCCTAAACCTAACTCTAAGCCTAGCACTGTCCTTAAATTCTCTCGATTCTAACCCTGACCCTAAACCTAACCCTAACCCTACCCCTAACCCTAATCCTAAACCTAAATGCACTGAATACTAATCATAACTCTAATCCTAAATGTGCTCGATTCAAACCATAACACTAAAACGTCAATTTGAACACTAACCCAAAGCCTAAATACACTCGATTCTGATCCCAAATGCAATCATGACCCTAAGACTAAACCTAATCCTCGATTCTACCATCACTAACCCTAACCCAAATCCTAATCCTACCGCTACCCCTACCTCTAAATGCACTCTAACCTTTACACTAACCCTAACGCTAACACTAAAACTGTGCTTGATTCTAACCCTAAACCTCACCCTAAGCCTAACCCTCGATTCTAGGAAAGCTAACCCTAAAGCTAACTCCAACCCTAACACTATGCTTAAATGCACTCGATTCTAACGCTCACCCTGAACATAACCCTAACCCTAACCCTAATCCTAACCTTAAATGCACTGGATTCTAACCATAACTCTAACCCTAATGTGCTCGATTATAACCCTAACACTAAATTGTCAATCTCAACACTAAGCCTAACCCTAAATGCACTCGACTCTAACCCAAAAGGCAATCCTGACCCTAAGTCTAACCCTAAACCTCGATTCTTCCAACAGAAACCCTAACCCAAATCCTAACCTTACTCCTATCCCTACCTCTATATGCACTCTAACCCTAACCCTAACCCAACCCCTAACACTAAAAATGCGCTTGATTCTAACCCTAACCCTAACCCTAACCCAAACCCTAACCCACAATTCTACGACACCTAACCCTAAACCTAACTGTAAGCCTAAAACTATCCTTAAATGCTCTTGATTCTAGTCCTGACCGTAATAATCCTAACCCTAACCCTAAGCCTAAATGCAGTGAATTCTTACCACAACTCTAACCATAATGTGCTCGATTATAACCCTAACACTAAATCGTCAATTTCAACACTAACCCTAACCCTAAATGCACTCGATTCTAACCCAAAAGGCAATCCTGACCCTAAGCCTAACCCTAAACTTCGATTCTACCAACACAAACCCTAACCCTAATCCTAACCCTACCCCTACCCCTACCCCTAAATGCACTCTAACCCAACCCTTATCCCTAACACTAACCCTAACCCTAACGAATTCTAACCAAAACTCTAACCCTAAATGTGCTCCATTCTAACCCTAACACTAAATCGTCAATTTCAACACTATCCCTAAGCCTAAATGCACTGGATTCTAACCCAAAAGCCATTCCTGACCCTAACCCTAACCCTAACCCTCAATTCTACAAAAGCTAACCTTATACATAACTCTAGCCCTAACACTATCCTTAAATGCACACGATTCTAACCCTCACCCTGAACATAACCCTAAGCCTAACCCTAATCCTAACCCTAAATGCACTGGATTCTAACCATAACTCTAACCCTAATGTGCTCGATTATAACGCTAATACTAAATCGTCAATCTCAACACTAAGCCCAACCCTAAAAGCACTCGACTCTAACCCAAAAGGCAATCCTGACCCTAAGCCTAAGCCTGAACCTCAATTCTACCAACAAAAACCCTAACACTAATCCTAACCCTACTCCTACCCTACCGCTGAATGCCCTCTAACCCTAACCCTAACCCTAACCTTAACACTAAAATGCCTTTGATTCTAACCCTAACCCTCAACCTAACCCTAAGCCTAAGCCTAACCCTAACCTCAACCTAACCCTAACCGTCGATTCTAAGAAATCTAACCCTAACCAAACTCTTACCCTAACATTATCCTTAAATGCACTCGATTCTAACACTCAACCTAAACATAACCGTTATCCTAACCCTATCCCTAACCCTAAATGCACTGGATTCTAACCATAACTCTAACCCTAATGTGCTCGATTTTAACTCTAATCCTAAATCGTCAATCTCAACACTAACTCTAACCCTAAATGCACTCGATTCTAACCCAAAAGGCAATCATGACCCTAAGCCTAACCTTAAACGTCGATTCTACCAACACAAACCTTAAGACTAATCCTAACCCTACTCCTACCCCTACCCCTAAATGCACTCTAAGCCATACCCTAACCCCAACCATAACACTAAAATTGCGCCTGATTCTAACCCTAACCCTAACGCTAACCCTAACCCGAAGCCTAACCCTCCAATCTACGAAAGCTAACCCTAAACCTAACTGTAAGCCTAACACTATCCTTGAATGCACTCGATTCTAACCCTCACCCTAAACATAACCGTAACCGAAAGCCTAAGCCTAACCCTAAATGCACTGGATTCTAACCATAACTCTAACTGTAATGTTCTTGATTCTAACCCTAACACTAATTCGTCAATCTCAACAGTACCCGCAAGCCTAAATGGACTCGATTCTAACCCAAAAGGCAATCCTGACCCTGAGCCTAACCCTAAACCTCGATTCTACCAACACTGACCCTAACCTTAATTCTAACCGTGCCCCAACCCCTACCGCTAAATGTACTCTAACCATACCCCTAACTCTACCACTAACCTTAACCCTAACGAATTCTAACCATAACTCTATCCCTAAATGTGCTTGATTCTAACGCTAAAACTAAATCGTCAATTTCAACACTATCCCTAAGCCTATATGCACTCGATTCTAACCCAAAAGCCATTCCTGACCCTAAGCCTAAACCTAAACTTCGATTCTACCAACACACACCTTAACCCTAATCCTACCCCTACTCCTACGCCTACCCCTAAATGCACTCTAAGCCATACCCTAACGAAAACCAGAACACTAAAAATGCGCCTGATTCTAACCCTAACCCTAACCCTAAGCCTAACCTTCAGCCTAACCCTCGATTCTATGAAAGCGAACGCTAAACCTAACTCTAACGCTAGCACTATCCTGAAATGCTCTCGATTCTAACCCTGACCCTAAACCTAACTCTAACCCTAACCCTAACCCTAAATGCACTGAATTCTAACCATAACTCTAACCCTAAATGTGCTCGATTCAAACCCTAACACTAAATCGTCAATTTGAACACTAACGCAAAGCCTAAATACACTCGATTCTGATCCAAAATGCAATCCTGACACTAAGCCTAAATCTAAACCTCGATTCTACCAACACAAACCTTACCCCTAATCCTACCCCTACCCCTACCACTAGCCCTAAGAGCACTTTAACCCTAACCCTCACTCTAACGCTAACACTAAAACTGTGCTTGATTCTAACCCTAACCCTCACCCTAAGCCTAATCCTAAGCCTAACCCTCGATTCTAAGAAAGCTAACCCTAAACCTAACTCTAAGCCTAGCACTGTCCTTAAATTCTCTCGATTCTAACCCTGACCCTAAACCTAACCCTAACCCTAACCCTAACCCTAATCCTAACCCTAAATGCACTGGATTCTAACCATAACTCTAACCCTAATGTGCTCGATTATAACGCTAATACTAAATCGTCAATCTCAACACTAAGCCCAACCCTAAAAGCACTCGACTCTAACCCAAAAGGCAATCCTGACCCTAAGCCTAAGCCTGAACCTCAATTCTACCAACAAAAACCCTAACCCTAATCCTAACCCTACTCCTACCCTACCGCTGAATGCCCTCTAACCCTAACCCTAACCCTAACCTTAACACTAAAATGCCCTTGATTCTAACCCTAACCCTCAACCTAACCCTAAGCCTAAGCCTAACCCTAACCTCAACCCTAACCCTAACCGTCGATTCTAAGAAATCTAACCCCTAACCAAACTCTTACCCTAACATTATCCTTAAATGCACTCGATTCTAACACTCAACCTAAACATAACCGTTATCCTAACCCTATCCCTAACCCTAAATGCACTGGATTCTAACCATAACTCTAACCCTAATGTGCTCGATTTTAACTCTAATCCTAAATCGTCAATCTCAACACTAACTCTAACCCTAAATGCACTCGATTCTAACCCAAAAGGCAATCATGACCCTAAGCCTAACCTTAAACGTCGATTCTACCAACACAAACCTTAAGACTAATCCTAACCCTACTCCTACCCCTACCCCTAAATGCACTCTAAGCCATACCCTAACCCCAACCATAACACTAAAATTGCGCCTGATTCTAACCCTAACCCTAACGCTAACCCCTAACCCGAAGCCTAACCCTCCAATCTACGAAAGCTAACCCTAAACCTAACTGTAAGCCTAACACTATCCTTGAATGCACTCGATTCTAACCCTCACCCTAACATAACCGTAACCGTAAGCCTAAGCCTAACCCTAAATGCACTGGATTCTAACCATAACTCTAACTGTAATGTTCTTGATTCTAACCCTAACACTAATTCGTCAATCTCAACAGTACCCGCAAGCCTAAATGGACTCGATTCTAACCCAAAAGGCAATCCTGACCCTGAGCCTAACCCTAAACCTCGATTCTACCAACACTGACCCTAACCTTAATTCTAACCGTGCCCCAACCCCTACCGCTAAATGTACTCTAACCATACCCCTAACTCTACCACTAACCTTAACCCTAACGAATTCTAACCATAACTCTATCCCTAAATGTGCTTGATTCTAACGCTAAAACTAAATCGTCAATTTCAACACTATCCCTAAGCCTATATGCACTCGATTCTAACCCAAAAGCATTCCTGACCCTAAGCCTAACCCTAAACTTCGATTCTACCAACACACACCTTAACCCTAATCCTACCCCTACTCCTACCCCTACCCCTAAATGCACTCTAAGCCATACCCTAACGAAAACCAGAACACTAAAAATGCGCCTGATTCTAACCCTAACCCTAACCCCTAAGCCTAACCTTCAGCCTAACCCTCGATTCTATGAAAGCGAACGCTAAACCTAACTCTAACGCTAGCACTATCCTGAAATGCTCTCGATTCTAACCCTGACCCTAACCCTAACCCTAACCCTAACCCTAACCCTAAATGCACTGAATTCTAACCATAACTCTAACCCTAAATGTGCTCGATTCAAACCCTAACACTAAATCGTCAATTTGAACACTAACGCAAAGTCTAAATACACCCGATTCTGATCCAAAATGCAATCCTGACACTAAGCCTAATCTAAACCTCGATTCTACCAACACAAACCTTAACCCTAATCCTACCCCTACCCCTACCACTAGCCCTAAAAGCACTTTAACCCTAACCCTCACCCTAAGGCTAACACTAAAACTGTGCTTGATTCTAACCCTAACCCTCACCCTAAGCCTAATCCTAAGCCTAACCCTCGATTCTACGAAAGCCAACCCTAAACCTAACTCTAAGCCTAGCACTGTCCTTAAATTCTCTCGATTCTAACCCTGACCCTAAACCTAACCCTAACCCTAACCCTAACCCTAATCCTAACCCTAAATGCACTGGATTCTAACCATAACTCTAACCCTAATGTGCTCGATTATAACGCTAATACTAAATCGTCAATCTCAACACTAAGCCCAACCCTAAAAGCACTCGACTCTAACCCAAAAGGCAATCCTGACCCTAAGCCTAAGCCTGAACCTCAATTCTACCACAAAAACCCTAACCTAATCCTAACCCTACTCCTACCCTACGCTGAATGCCCTCTAACCCTAACCCTAACCCTAACCTTAACACTAAAATGCCCTTGATTCTAACCCTAACCCTCAACCTAACCCTAAGCCTAAGCCTAACCCTAACCTCAACCCTAACCCTAACCGTCGATTCTAAGAAATCTAACCCTAACCAAACTCTTACCCTAACATTATCCTTAAATGCACTCGATTCTAACACTCAACCTAAACATAACCGTTATCCTAACCCTATCCCTAACCCTAAATGCACTGGATTCTAACCATAACTCTAACCCTAATGTGCTCGATTTTAACTCTAATCCTAAATCGTCAATCTCAACACTAACTCTAACCCTAAATGCACTCGATTCTAACCCAAAAGGCAATCATGACCCTAAGCCTAACTTAAACGTCGATTCTACCAACACAAACCTTAAGACTAATCCTAACCCTACTCCTACCCCTACCCCTAAATGCACTCTAAGCCATACCCTAACCCCAACCATAACACTAAAATTGCGCCTGATTCTAACCCTAACCCTAACGCTAACCCTAACCCGAAGCCTAACCCTCCAATCTACGAAAGCTAACCCTAAACCTAACTGTAAGCCTAACACTATCCTTGAATGCACTCGATTCTAACCCTCACCCTAAACATAACCGTAACCGTAAGCCTAAGCCTAACCCTAAATGCACTGGATTCTAACCATAACTCTAACTGTAATGTTCTTGATTCTAACCCTAACACTAATTCGTCAATCTCAACAGTACCCGCAAGCCTAAATGGACTCGATTCTAACCCAAAAGGCAATCCTGACCCTGAGCCTAACCCTAAACCTCGATTCTACCAACACTGACCCTAACCTTAATTCTAACCGTGCCCCAACCCCTACCGCTAAATGTACTCTAACCATACCCCTAACTCTACCACTAACCTTAACCCTAACGAATTCTAACCATAACTCTATCCCTAAATGTGCTTGATTCTAACGCTAAAACTAAATCGTCAATTTCAACACTATCCCTAAGCCTATATGCACTCGATTCTAACCCAAAAGCCCATTCCTGACCCTAAGCTAACCCTAAACTTCGATTCTACCAACACACACCTTAACCCTAATCCTACCCCTACTCCTACCCCTACCCCTAAATGCACTCTAAGCCATACCCTAACGAAAACCAGAACACTAAAAATGCGCCTGATTCTAACCCTAACCCTAACCCTAAGCCTAACCTTCAGCCTAACCCTCGATTCTATGAAAGCGAACGCTAAACCTAACTCTAACGCTAGCACTATCCTGAAATGCTCTCGATTCTAACCCTGACCCTAACCCTAACCCTAACCCTAACCCTAACCCTAAATGCACTGAATTCTAACCATAACTCTAACCTAAATGTGCTCGATTCAAACCCTAACACTAAATCGTCAATTTGAACACTAACGCAAAGTCTAAATACACCCGATTCTGATCCAAAATGCAATCCTGACACTAAGCCTAAATCTAAACCTCGATTCTACCAACACAAACCTTAACCCTAATCCTACCCCTACCCCTACCACTAGCCCTAAAAGCACTTTAACCCTAACCCTCACCCTAAGGCTAACACTAAAACTGTGCTTGATTCTAACCCTAACCCTCACCCTAAGCCTAATCCTAAGCCTAACCCTCGATTCTACGAAAGCCAACCCTAAACCTAACTCTAAGCCTAGCACTGTCCTTAAATTCTCTCGATTCTAACCCTGACCCTAAACCTAACCCTAACCCTAACCCTAACCCTAATCCTAACCCTAAATGCACTGGATTCTAACCATAACTCTAACCCTAATGTGCTCGATTATAACGCTAATACTAAATCGTCAATCTCAACACTAAGCCCAACCCTAAAAGCACTCGACTCTAACCCAAAAGGCAATCCTGACCCTAAGCCTAAGCCTGAACCTCAATTCTACCAACAAAAACCCTAACCCTAATCCTAACCCTACTCTACCCTACCGCTGAATGCCCTCTAACCCTAACCCTAACCCTAACCTTAACACTAAAATGCCCCTTGATTCTAACCCTAACCCTCAACCTAACCCTAAGCCTAAGCCTAACCCTAACCTCAACCCTAACCCTAACCGTCGATTCTAAGAAATCTAACCCTAACCAAACTCTTACCCTAACATTATCCTTAAATGCACTCGATTCTAACACTCAACCTAAACATAACCGTTATCCTAACCCTATCCCTAACCCTAAATGCACTGGATTCTAACCATAACTCTAACCCTAATGTGCTCGATTTTAACTCTAATCCTAAATCGTCAATCTCAACACTAACTCTAACCCTAAATGCACTCGATTCTAACCCAAAAGGCAATCATGACCCTAAGCCTAACTTAAACGTCGATTCTACCAACACAAACCTTAAGACTAATCCTAACCCTACTCCTACCCCTACCCCTAAATGCACTCTAAGCATACCCTAACCCCAACCATAACACTAAAATTGCGCCTGATTCTAACCCTAACCCTAACGCTAACCCTAACCCGAAGCCTAACCCTCCAATCTACGAAAGCTAACCCTAAACCTAACTGTAAGCCTAACACTATCCTTGAATGCACTCGATTCTAACCCTCACCCTAAACATAACCGTAAGCCTAAGCCTAACCCTAAATGCACTGGATTCTAACCATAACTCTAACTGTAATGTTCTTGATTCTAACCCTAACACTAATTCGTCAATCTCAACAGTACCCGCAAGCCTAAATGGACTCGATTCTAACCCAAAAGGCAATCCTGACCCTGAGCTAACCCTAAACCTCGATTCTACCAACACTGACCCTAACCTTAATTCTAACCGTGCCCCAACCCCTACCGCTAAATGTACTCTAACCATACCCCTAACTCTACCACTAACCTTAACCCTAACGAATTCTAACCATAACTCTATCCCTAAATGTGCTTGATTCTAACGCTAAAACTAAATCGTCAATTTCAACACTATCCCTAAGCCTATATGCACTCGATTCTAACCCAAAAGCCATTCCTGACCCTAAGCCTAACCCTAAACTTCGATTCTACCAACACACACCTTAACCCTAATCCTACCCCTACTCCTACCCCTACCCCTAAATGCACTCTAAGCCATACCCTAACGAAAACCAGAACACTAAAAATGCGCCTGATTCTAACCCTAACCCTAACCCTAAGCCTAACCTTCAGCCTAACCCTCGATTCTATGAAAGCGAACGCTAAACCTAACTCTAACGCTAGCACTATCCTGAAATGCTCTCGATTCTAACCCTGACCCTAACCCTAACCCTAACCCTAACCCTAACCCTAAATGCACTGAATTCTAACCATAACTCTAACCCTAAATGTGCTCGATTCAAACCCTAACACTAAATCGTCAATTTGAACACTAACGCAAAGTCTAAATACACCCGATTCTGATCCAAAATGCAATCCTGAAATCCTGACACTAAGCCTAAATCTAAACCTCGATTCTACCAACACAAACCTTAACCCTAATCCTACCCCTACCCCTACCACTAGCCCTAAAAGCACTTTAACCCTAACCCTCACCCTAAGGCTAACACTAAAACTGTGCTTGATTCTAACCCTAACCCTCACCCTAAGCCTAATCCTAAGCCTAACCCTCGATTCTACGAAAGCCAACCCTAAACCTAACTCTAAGCCTAGCACTGTCCTTAAATTCTCTCGATTCTAACCCTGACCCTAAACCTAACCCTAACCCTAACCCTAACCCTAATCCTAACCCTAAATGCACTGGATTCTAACCATAACTCTAACCCTAATGTGCTCGATTATAACGCTAATACTAAATCGTCAATCTCAACACTAAGCCCAACCCTAAAAGCACTCGACTCTAACCCAAAAGGCAATCCTGACCCTAAGCCTAAGCCTGAACCTCAATTCTACCAACAAAAACCCTAACCCTAATCCTAACCCTACTCCTACCCTACCGCTGAATGCCCTCTAACCCTAACCCTAACCCTAACCTTAACACTAAAATGCCCTTGATTCTAACCCTAACCCTCAACCTAACCCTAAGCCTAAGCCTAACCCTAACCTCAACCCTAACCCTAACCGTCGATTCTAAGAAATCTAACCCTAACCAAACTCTTACCCTAACATTATCCTTAAATGCACTCGATTCTAACACTCAACCTAAACATAACCGTTATCCTAACCCTATCCCTAACCCTAAATGCACTGGATTCTAACCATAACTCTAACCCTAATGTGCTCGATTTTAACTCTAATCCTAAATCGTCAATCTCAACACTAACTCTAACCCTAAATGCACTCGATTCTAACCCAAAAGGCAATCATGACCCTAAGCCTAACCTTAAACGTCGATTCTACCAACACAAACCTTAAGACTAATCCTAACCCTACTCCTACCCCTACCCCTAAATGCACTCTAAGCCATACCCTAACCCCAACCATAACACTAAAATTGCGCCTGATTCTAACCCTAACCCTAACGCTAACCCTAACCCGAAGCCTAACCCTCCAATCTACGAAAGCTAACCCTAAACCTAACTGTAAGCCTAACACTATCCTTGAATGCACTCGATTCTAACCCTCACCCTAAACATAACCGTAACCGTAAGCCTAAGCCTAACCCTAAATGCACTGGATTCTAACCATAACTCTAACTGTAATGTTCTTGATTCTAACCCTAACACTAATTCGTCAATCTCAACAGTACCCGCAAGCCTAAATGGACTCGATTCTAACCCAAAAGGCAATCCTGACCCTGAGCCTAACCCTAAACCTCGATTCTACCAACACTGACCCTAACCTTAATTCTAACCGTGCCCCAACCCCTACCGCTAAATGTACTCTAACCATACCCCTAACTCTACCACTAACCTTAACCCTAACGAATTCTAACCATAACTCTATCCCTAAATGTGCTTGATTCTAACGCTAAAACTAAATCGTCAATTTCAACACTATCCCTAAGCCTATATGCACTCGATTCTAACCCAAAAGCCATTCCTGACCCTAAGCCTAACCCTAAACTTCGATTCTACCAACACACACCTTAACCCTAATCCTACCCCTACTCCTACCCCTACCCCTAAATGCACTCTAAGCCATACCCTAACGAAAACCAGAACACTAAAAATGCGCCTGATTCTAACCCTAACCCTAACCCTAAGCCTAACCTTCAGCCTAACCCTCGATTCTATGAAAGCGAACGCTAAACCTAACTCTAACGCTAGCACTATCCTGAAATGCTCTCGATTCTAACCCTGACCCTAACCCTAACCCTAACCCTAACCCTAACCCTAACCCTAAATGCACTGAATTCTAACCATAACTCTAACCCTAAATGTGCTCGATTCAAACCCTAACACTAAATCGTCAATTTGAACACTAACGCAAAGTCTAAATACACCCGATTCTGATCCAAAATGCAATCCTGACACTAAGCCTAAATCTAAACCTCGATTCTACCAACACAAACCTTAACCCTAATCCTACCCCTACCCCTACCACTAGCCCTAAAAGCACTTTAACCCTAACCCTCACCCTAAGGCTAACACTAAAACTGTGCTTGATTCTAACCCTAACCCTCACCCTAAGCCTAATCCTAAGCCTAACCCTCGATTCTACGAAAGCCAACCCTAAACCTAACTCTAAGCCTAGCACTGTCCTTAAATTCTCTCGATTCTAACCCTGACCCTAAACCTAACCCTAACCCTAACCCTAACCCTAATCCTAACCCTAAATGCACTGGATTCTAACCATAACTCTAACCCTAATGTGCTCGATTATAACGCTAATACTAAATCGTCAATCTCAACACTAAGCCCAACCCTAAAAGCACTCGACTCTAACCCAAAAGGCAATCCTGACCCTAAGCCTAAGCCTGAACCTCAATTCTACCAACAAAAACCCTAACCCTAATCCTAACCCTACTCCTACCCTACCGCTGAATGCCCTCTAACCCTAACCCTAACCCTAACCTTAACACTAAAATGCCCTTGATTCTAACCCTAACCCTCAACCTAACCCTAAGCCTAAGCCTAACCCTAACCTCAACCCTAACCCTAACCGTCGATTCTAAGAAATCTAACCCTAACCAAACTCTTACCCTAACATTATCCTTAAATGCACTCGATTCTAACACTCAACCTAAACATAACCGTTATCCTAACCCTATCCCTAACCCTAAATGCACTGGATTCTAACCATAACTCTAACCCTAATGTGCTCGATTTTAACTCTAATCCTAAATCGTCAATCTCAACACTAACTCTAACCCTAAATGCACTCGATTCTAACCCAAAAGGCAATCATGACCCTAAGCCTAACCTTAAACGTCGATTCTACCAACACAAACCTTAAGACTAATCCTAACCCTACTCCGACCCCTACCCCTAAATGCACTCTAAGCCATACCCTAACCCCAACCATAACACTAAAATTGCGCCTGATTCTAACCCTAACCCTAACGCTAACCCTAACCCGAAGCCTAACCCTCCAATCTACGAAAGCTAACCCTAAACCTAACTGTAAGCCTAACACTATCCTTGAATGCACTCGATTCTAACCCTCACCCTAAACATAACCGTAACCGTAAGCCTAAGCCTAACCCTAAATGCACTGGATTCTAACCATAACTCTAACTGTAATGTTCTTGATTCTAACCCTAACACTAATTCGTCAATCTCAACAGTAACCGCAAGCCTAAATGGACTCGATTCTAACCCAAAAGGCAATCCTGACCCTGAGCCTAACCCTAAACCTCGATTCTACCAACACTGACCCTAACCTTAATTCTAACCGTGCCCCAACCCCTACCGCTAAATGTACTCTAACCATACCCCTAACTCTACCACTAACCTTAACCCTAACGAATTCTAACCATAACTCTATCCCTAAATGTGCTTGATTCTAACGCTAAAACTAAATCGTCAATTTCAATACTATCCCTAAGCCTATATGCACTCGATTCTAACCCAAAAGCCATTCCTGACCCTAAGCCTAACCCTAAACTTCGATTCTACCAACACACACCTTAACCCTAATCCTACCCCTACTCCTACCCCTACCCCTAAATGCACTCTAAGCCATACCCTAACGAAAACCAGAACACTAAAAATGCGCCTGATTCTAACCCTAACCCTAACCCTAAGCCTAACCTTCAGCCTAACCCTCGATTCTATGAAAGCGAACGCTAAACCTAACTCTAACGCTAGCACTATCCTGAAATGCTCTCGATTCTAACCCTGACCCTAACCCTAACCCTAACCCTAACCCTAACCCTAAATGCACTGAATTCTAACCATAACTCTAACCCTAAATGTGCTCGATTCAAACCCTAACACTAAATCGTCAATTTGAACACTAACGCAAAGTCTAAATACACCCGATTCTGATCCAAAATGCAATCCTGACACTAAGCCTAAATCTAAACCTCGATTCTACCAACACAAACCTTAACCCTAATCCTACCCCTACCCCTACCACTAGCCCTAAAAGCACTTTAACCCTAACCCTCACCCTAAGGCTAACACTAAAACTGTGCTTGATTCTAACCCTAACCCTCACCCTAAGCCTAATCCTAAGCCTAACCCTCGATTCTACGAAAGCCAACCCTAAACCTAACTCTAAGCCTAGCACTGTCCTTAAATTCTCTCGATTCTAACCCTGACCCTAAACCTAACTCTAACCCTAACCCTAACCCTAATCCTAACCCTAAATGTACTGGATTTTAACCATAACTCTAACCCTAATGTGCTCGATTATAACGCTAATACTAAATCGTCAATCTCAACACTAAGCCCAACCCTAAAAGCACTCGACTCTAACCCAAAAGGCAATCCTGACCCTAAGCCTAAGCCTGAACCTCAATTCTACCAACAAAAACCCTAACCCTAATCCTAACCCTACTCCTACCCTACCGCTGAATGCCCTCTAACCCTAACCCTAACCCTAACCTTAACACTAAAATGCCCTTGATTCTAACCCTAACCCTCAACCTAACCCTAAGCCTAAGCCTAACCCTAACCTCAACCCTAACCCTAACCGTCGATTCTAAGAAATCTAACCCTAACCAAACTCTTACCCTAACATTATCCTTAAATGCACTCGATTCTAACACTCAACCTAAACATAACCGTTATCCTAACCCTATCCCTAACCCTAAATGCACTGGATTCTAACCATAACTCTAACCCTAATGTGCTCGATTTTAACTCTAATCCTAAATCGTCAATCTCAACACTAACTCTAACCCTAAATGCACTCGATTCTAACCCAAAAGGCAATCATGACCCTAAGCCTAACCTTAAACGTCGATTCTACCAACACAAACCTTAAGACTAATCCTAACCCTACTCCGACCCCTACCCCTAAATGCACTCTAAGCCATACCCTAACCCCAACCATAACACTAAAATTGCGCCTGATTCTAACCCTAACCCTAACGCTAACCCTAACCCGAAGCCTAACCCTCGATTCTACGAAAGCTAACCCTAAACCTAACTGTAAGCCTAACACTATCCTTGAATGCACTCGATTCTAACCCTCACCCTAAACATAACCGTAACCGTAAGCCTAAGCCTAACCCTAAATGCACTGGATTCTAACCATAACTCTAACTGTAATGTTCTTGATTCTAACCCTAACACTAATTCGTCAATCTCAACAGTACCCGCAAGCCTAAATGGACTCGATTCTAACCCAAAAGGCAATCCTGACCCTGAGCCTAACCCTAAACCTCGATTCTACCAACACTGACCCTAACCTTAATTCTAACCGTGCCCCAACCCCTACCGCTAAATGTACTCTAACCATACCCCTAACTCTACCACTAACCTTAACCCTAACGAATTCTAACCATAACTCTATCCCTAAATGTGCTTGATTCTAACGCTAAAACTAAATCGTCAATTTCAACACTATCCCTAAGCCTATATGCACTCGATTCTAACCCAAAAGCCATTCCTGACCCTAAGCCTAACCCTAAACTTCGATTCTACCAACACACACCTTAACCCTAATCCTACCCCTACTCCTACCCCTACCCCTAAATGCACTCTAAGCCATACCCTAACGAAAACCAGAACACTAAAAATGCGCCTGATTCTAACCCTAACCCTAACCCTAAGCCTAACCTTCAGCCTAACCCTCGATTCTATGAAAGCGAACGCTAAACCTAACTCTAACGCTAGCACTATCCTGAAATGCTCTCGATTCTAAACCTGACCCTAACCCTAACCCTAACCCTAACCCTAACCCTAAATGCACTGAATTCTAACCATAACTCTAACCCTAAATGTGCTCGATTCAAACCCTAACACTAAATCGTCAATTTGAACACTAACGCAAAGTCTAAATACACCCGATTCTGATCCAAAATGCAATCCTGACACTAAGCCTAAATCTAAACCTCGATTCTACCAACACAAACCTTAACCCTAATCCTACCCCTACCCCTACCACTAGCCCTAAAAGCACTTTAACCCTAACCCTCACCCTAAGGCTAACACTAAAACTGTGCTTGATTCTAACCCTAACCCTCACCCTAAGCCTAATCCTAAGCCTAACCCTCGATTCTACGAAAGCCAACCCTAAACCTAACTCTAAGCCTAGCACTGTCCTTAAATTCTCTCGATTCTAACCCTGACCCTAAACCTAACCCTAACCCTAACCCTAACCCTAATCCTAACCCTAAATGCACTGGATTCTAACCATAACTCTAACCCTAATGTGCTCGATTTTAACTCTAATCCTAAATCGTCAATCTCAACACTAACTCTAACCCTAAATGCACTCGATTCTAACCCAAAAGGCAATCATGACCCTAAGCCTAACCTTAAACGTCGATTCTACCAACACAAACCTTAAGACTAATCCTAACCCTACTCCTACCCCTACCCCTAAATGCACTCTAAGCCATACCCTAACCCCAACCATAACACTAAAATTGCGCCTGATTCTAACCCTAACCCTAACGCTAACCCTAACCCGAAGCCTAACCCTCCAATCTACGAAAGCTAACCCTAAACCTAACTGTAAGCCTAACACTATCCTTGAATGCACTCGATTCTAACCCTCACCCTAAACATAACCGTAAGCCTAAGCCTAACCCTAAATGCACTGGATTCTAACCATAACTCTAACTGTAATGTTCTTGATTCTAACCCTAACACTAATTCGTCAATCTCAACAGTACCCGCAAGCCTAAATGGACTCGATTCTAACCCAAAAGGCAATCCTGACCCTGAGCCTAACCCTAAACCTCGATTCTACCAACACTGACCCTAACCTTAATTCTAACCGTGCCCCAACCCCTACCGCTAAATGTACTCTAACCATACCCCTAACTCTACCACTAACCTTAACCCTAACGAATTCTAACCATAACTCTATCCCTAAATGTGCTTGATTCTAACGCTAAAACTAAATCGTCAATTTCAACACTATCCCTAAGCCTATATGCACTCGATTCTAACCCAAAAGCCATTCCTGACCCTAAGCCTAACCCTAAACTTCGATTCTACCAACACACACCTTAACCCTAATCCTACCCCTACTCCTACCCCTACCCCTAAATGCACTCTAAGCCATACCCTAACGAAAACCAGAACACTAAAAATGCGCCTGATTCTAACCCTAACCCTAACCCTAAGCCTAACCTTCAGCCTAACCCTCGATTCTATGAAAGCGAACGCTAAACCTAACTCTAACGCTAGCACTATCCTGAAATGCTCTCGATTCTAACCCTGACCCTAACCCTAACCCTAACCCTAACCCTAACCCTAAATGCACTGAATTCTAACCATAACTCTAACCCTAAATGTGCTCGATTCAAACCCTAACACTAAATCGTCAATTTGAACACTAACGCAAAGTCTAAATACACCCGATTCTGATCCAAAATGCAATCCTGACACTAAGCCTAAATCTAAACCTCGATTCTACCAACACAAACCTTAACCCTAATCCTACCCCTACCCCTACCACTAGCCCTAAAAGCACTTTAACCCTAACCCTCACCCTAAGGCTAACACTAAAACTGTGCTTGATTCTAACCCTAACCCTCACCCTAAGCCTAATCCTAAGCCTAACCCTCGATTCTACGAAAGCCAACCCTAAACCTAACTCTAAGCCTAGCACTGTCCTTAAATTCTCTCGATTCTAACCCTGACCCTAAACCTAACCCTAACCCTAACCCTAACCCTAATCCTAACCCTAAATGCACTGGATTCTAACCATAACTCTAACCCTAATGTGCTCGATTATAACGCTAATACTAAATCGTCAATCTCAACACTAAGCCCAACCCTAAAAGCACTCGACTCTAACCCAAAAGGCAATCCTGACCCTAAGCCTAAGCCTGAACCTCAATTCTACCAACAAAAACCCTAACCCTAATCCTAACCCTACTCCTACCCTACCGCTGAATGCCCTCTAACCCTAACCCTAACCCTAACCTTAACACTAAAATGCCCTTGATTCTAACCCTAACCCTCAACCTAACCCTAAGCCTAAGCCTAACCCTAACCTCAACCCTAACCCTAACCGTCGATTCTAAGAAATCTAACCCTAACCAAACTCTTACCCTAACATTATCCTTAAATGCACTCGATTCTAACACTCAACCTAAACATAACCGTTATCCTAACCCTATCCCTAACCCTAAATGCACTGGATTCTAACCATAACTCTAACCCTAATGTGCTCGATTTTAACTCTAATCCTAAATCGTCAATCTCAACACTAACTCTAACCCTAAATGCACTCGATTCTAACCCAAAAGGCAATCATGACCCTAAGCCTAACCTTAAACGTCGATTCTACCAACACAAACCTTAAGACTAATCCTAACCCTACTCCGACCCCTACCCCTAAATGCACTCTAAGCCATACCCTAACCCCAACCATAACACTAAAATTGCGCCTGATTCTAACCCTAACCCTAACGCTAACCCTAACCCGAAGCCTAACCCTCCAATCTACGAAAGCTAACCCTAAACCTAACTGTAAGCCTAACACTATCCTTGAATGCACTCGATTCTAACCCTCACCCTAAACATAACCGTAACCGTAAGCCTAAGCCTAACCCTAAATGCACTGGATTCTAACCATAACTCTAACTGTAATGTTCTTGATTCTAACCCTAACACTAATTCGTCAATCTCAACAGTAACCGCAAGCCTAAATGGACTCGATTCTAACCCAAAAGGCAATCCTGACCCTGAGCCTAACCCTAAACCTCGATTCTACCAACACTGACCCTAACCTTAATTCTAACCGTGCCCCAACCCCTACCGCTAAATGTACTCTAACCATACCCCTAACTCTACCACTAACCTTAACCCTAACGAATTCTAACCATAACTCTATCCCTAAATGTGCTTGATTCTAACGCTAAAACTAAATCGTCAATTTCAATACTATCCCTAAGCCTATATGCACTCGATTCTAACCCAAAAGCCATTCCTGACCCTAAGCCTAACCCTAAACTTCGATTCTACCAACACACACCTTAACCCTAATCCTACCCCTACTCCTACCCCTACCCCTAAATGCACTCTAAGCCATACCCTAACGAAAACCAGAACACTAAAAATGCGCCTGATTCTAACCCTAACCCTAACCCTAAGCCTAACCTTCAGCCTAACCCTCGATTCTATGAAAGCGAACGCTAAACCTAACTCTAACGCTAGCACTATCCTGAAATGCTCTCGATTCTAACCCTGACCCTAACCCTAACCCTAACCCTAACCCTAACCCTAAATGCACTGAATTCTAACCATAACTCTAACCCTAAATGTGCTCGATTCAAACCCTAACACTAAATCGTCAATTTGAACACTAACGCAAAGTCTAAATACACCCGATTCTGATCCAAAATGCAATCCTGACACTAAGCCTAAATCTAAACCTCGATTCTACCAACACAAACCTTAACCCTAATCCTACCCCTACCCCTACCACTAGCCCTAAAAGCACTTTAACCCTAACCCTCACCCTAAGGCTAACACTAAAACTGTGCTTGATTCTAACCCTAACCCTCACCCTAAGCCTAATCCTAAGCCTAACCCTCGATTCTACGAAAGCCAACCCTAAACCTAACTCTAAGCCTAGCACTGTCCTTAAATTCTCTCGATTCTAACCCTGACCCTAAACCTAACTCTAACCCTAACCCTAACCCTAATCCTAACCCTAAATGTACTGGATTTTAACCATAACTCTAACCCTAATGTGCTCGATTATAACGCTAATACTAAATCGTCAATCTCAACACTAAGCCCAACCCTAAAAGCACTCGACTCTAACCCAAAAGGCAATCCTGACCCTAAGCCTAAGCCTGAACCTCAATTCTACCAACAAAAACCCTAACCCTAATCCTAACCCTACTCCTACCCTACCGCTGAATGCCCTCTAACCCTAACCCTAACCCTAACCTTAACACTAAAATGCCCTTGATTCTAACCCTAACCCTCAACCTAACCCTAAGCCTAAGCCTAACCCTAACCTCAACCCTAACCCTAACCGTCGATTCTAAGAAATCTAACCCTAACCAAACTCTTACCCTAACATTATCCTTAAATGCACTCGATTCTAACACTCAACCTAAACATAACCGTTATCCTAACCCTATCCCTAACCCTAAATGCACTGGATTCTAACCATAACTCTAACCCTAATGTGCTCGATTTTAACTCTAATCCTAAATCGTCAATCTCAACACTAACTCTAACCCTAAATGCACTCGATTCTAACCCAAAAGGCAATCATGACCCTAAGCCTAACCTTAAACGTCGATTCTACCAACACAAACCTTAAGACTAATCCTAACCCTACTCCGACCCCTACCCCTAAATGCACTCTAAGCCATACCCTAACCCCAACCATAACACTAAAATTGCGCCTGATTCTAACCCTAACCCTAACGCTAACCCTAACCCGAAGCCTAACCCTCGATTCTACGAAAGCTAACCCTAAACCTAACTGTAAGCCTAACACTATCCTTGAATGCACTCGATTCTAACCCTCACCCTAAACATAACCGTAACCGTAAGCCTAAGCCTAACCCTAAATGCACTGGATTCTAACCATAACTCTAACTGTAATGTTCTTGATTCTAACCCTAACACTAATTCGTCAATCTCAACAGTACCCGCAAGCCTAAATGGACTCGATTCTAACCCAAAAGGCAATCCTGACCCTGAGCCTAACCCTAAACCTCGATTCTACCAACACTGACCCTAACCTTAATTCTAACCGTGCCCCAACCCCTACCGCTAAATGTACTCTAACCATACCCCTAACTCTACCACTAACCTTAACCCTAACGAATTCTAACCATAACTCTATCCCTAAATGTGCTTGATTCTAACGCTAAAACTAAATCATCAATTTCAACACTATCCCTAAGCCTATATGCACTCGATTCTAACCCAAAAGCCATTCCTGACCCTAAGCCTAACCCTAAACTTCGATTCTACCAACACACACCTTAACCCTAATCCTACCCCTACTCCTACCCCTACCCCTAAATGCACTCTAAGCCATACCCTAACGAAAACCAGAACACTAAAAATGCGCCTGATTCTAACCCTAACCCTAACCCTAAGCCTAACCTTCAGCCTAACCCTCGATTCTATGAAAGCGAACGCTAAACCTAACTCTAACGCTAGCACTATCCTGAAATGCTCTCGATTCTAACCCTGACCCTAACCCTAACCCTAACCCTAACCCTAACCCTAAATGCACTGAATTCTAACCATAACTCTAACCCTAAATGTGCTCGATTCAAACCCTAACACTAAATCGTCAATTTGAACACTAACGCAAAGTCTAAATACACCCGATTCTGATCCAAAATGCAATCCTGACACTAAGCCTAAATCTAAACCTCGATTCTACCAACACAAACCTTAACCCTAATCCTACCCCTACCCCTACCACTAGCCCTAAAAGCACTTTAACCCTAACCCTCACCCTAAGGCTAACACTAAAACTGTGCTTGATTCTAACCCTAACCCTCACCCTAAGCCTAATCCTAAGCCTAACCCTCGATTCTACGAAAGCCAACCCTAAACCTAACTCTAAGCCTAGCACTGTCCTTAAATTCTCTCGATTCTAACCCTGACCCCTAAACCTAACCCTAACCCTAACCCTAACCCTAATCCTAACCCTAAATGCACTGGATTCTAACCATAACTCTAACCCTAATGTGCTCGATTATAACGCTAATACTAAATCGTCAATCTCAACACTAAGCCCAACCCTAAAAGCACTCGACTCTAACCCAAAAGGCAATCCTGACCCTAAGCCTAAGCCTGAACCTCAATTCTACCAACAAAAACCCTAACCCTAATCCTAACCCTACTCCTACCCTACCGCTGAATGCCCTCTAACCCTAACCCTAACCCTAACCTTAACACTAAAATGCCCTTGATTCTAACCCTAACCCTCAACCTAACCCTAAGCCTAAGCCTAACCCTAACCTCAACCCTAACCCTAACCGTCGATTCTAAGAAATCTAACCCTAACCAAACTCTTACCCTAACATTATCCTTAAATGCACTCGATTCTAACACTCACCCTAAACATAACCGTTATCCTAACCCTATCCCTAACCCTAAATGCACTGGATTCTAACCATAACTCTAACCCTAATGTGCTCGATTTTAACTCTAATCCTAAATCGTCAATCTCAACACTAACTCTAACCCTAAATGCACTCGATTCTAACCCAAAAGGCAATCATGACCCTAAGCCTAACCTTAAACGTCGATTCTACCAACACAAACCTTAAGACTAATCCTAACCCTACTCCTACCCCTACCCCTAAATGCACTCTAAGCCATACCCTAACCCCAACCATAACACTAAAATTGCGCCTGATTCTAACCCTAACCCTAACGCTAACCCTAACCCGAAGCCTAACCCTCCAATCTACGAAAGCTAACCCTAAACCTAACTGTAAGCCTAACACTATCCTTGAATGCACTCGATTCTAACCCTCACCCTAAACATAACCGTAACCCTAAGCCTAAGCCTAACCCTAAATGCACTGGATTCTAACCATAACTCTAACTGTAATGTTCTTGATTCTAACCCTAACACTAATTCGTCAATCTCAACAGTAACCGCAAGCCTAAATGGACTCGATTCTAACCCAAAAGGCAATCCTGACCCTGAGCCTAACCCTAAACCTCGATTCTACCAACACTGACCCTAACCTTAATTCTAACCGTGCCCCAACCCCTACCGCTAAATGTACTCTAACCATACCCCTAACTCTACCACTAACCTTAACCCTAACGAATTCTAACCATAACTCTATCCCTAAATGTGCTTGATTCTAACGCTAAAACTAAATCGTCAATTTCAACACTATCCCTAAGCCTATATGCACTCGATTCTAACCCAAAAGCCATTCCTGACCCTAAGCCTAACCCTAAACTTCGATTCTACCAACACACACCTTAACCCTAATCCTACCCCTACTCCTACCCCTACCCCTAAATGCACTCTAAGCCATACCCTAACGAAAACCAGAACACTAAAAATGCGCCTGATTCTAACCCTAACCCTAACCCTAAGCCTAACCTTCAGCCTAACCCTCGATTCTATGAAAGCGAACGCTAAACCTAACTCTAACGCTAGCACTATCCTGAAATGCTCTCGATTCTAACCCTGACCCTAACCCTAACCCTAACCCTAACCCTAACCCTAAATGCACTGAATTCTAACCATAACTCTAACCCTAAATGTGCTCGATTCAAACCCTAACACTAAATCGTCAATTTGAACACTAACGCAAAGTCTAAATACACCCGATTCTGATCCAAAATGCAATCCTGACACTAAGCCTAAATCTAAACCTCGATTCTACCAACACAAACCTTAACCCTAATCCTACCCCTACCCCTACCACTAGCCCTAAAAGCACTTTAACCCTAACCCTCACCCTAAGGCTAACACTAAAACTGTGCTTGATTCTAACCCTAACCCTCACCCTAAGCCTAATCCTAAGCCTAACCCTCGATTCTACGAAAGCCAACCCTAAACCTAACTCTAAGCCTAGCACTGTCCTTAAATTCTCTCGATTCTAACCCTGACCCTAAACCTAACTCTAACCCTAACCCTAACCCTAATCCTAACCCTAAATGTACTGGATTTTAACCATAACTCTAACCCTAATGTGCTCGATTATAACGCTAATACTAAATCGTCAATCTCAACACTAAGCCCAACCCTAAAAGCACTCGACTCTAACCCAAAAGGCAATCCTGACCCTAAGCCTAAGCCTGAACCTCAATTCTACCAACAAAAACCCTAACCCTAATCCTAACCCTACTCCTACCCTACCGCTGAATGCCCTCTAACCCTAACCCTAACCCTAACCTTAACACTAAAATGCCCTTGATTCTAACCCTAACCCTCAACCTAACCCTAAGCCTAAGCCTAACCCTAACCTCAACCCTAACCCTAACCGTCGATTCTAAGAAATCTAACCCTAACCAAACTCTTACCCTAACATTATCCTTAAATGCACTCGATTCTAACACTCAACCTAAACATAACCGTTATCCTAACCCTATCCCTAACCCTAAATGCACTGGATTCTAACCATAACTCTAACCCTAATGTGCTCGATTTTAACTCTAATCCTAAATCGTCAATCTCAACACTAACTCTAACCCTAAATGCACTCGATTCTAACCCAAAAGGCAATCATGACCCTAAGCCTAACCTTAAACGTCGATTCTACCAACACAAACCTTAAGACTAATCCTAACCCTACTCCGACCCCTACCCCCTAAATGCACTCTAAGCCATACCCTAACCCCAACCATAACACTAAAATTGCGCCTGATTCTAACCCTAACCCTAACGCTAACCCTAACCCGAAGCCTAACCTCGATTCTACGAAAGCTAACCCTAAACCTAACTGTAAGCCTAACACTATCCTTGAATGCACTCGATTCTAACCCTCACCCTAAACATAACCGTAACCCTAAGCCTAAGCCTAACCCTAAATGCACTGGATTCTAACCATAACTCTAACTGTAATGTTCTTGATTCTAACCCTAACACTAATTCGTCAATCTCAACAGTAACCGCAAGCCTAAATGGACTCGATTCTAACCCAAAAGGCAATCCTGACCCTGAGCCTAACCCTAAACCTCGATTCTACCAACACTGACCCTAACCTTAATTCTAACCGTGCCCCAACCCCTACCGCTAAATGTACTCTAACCATACCCCTAACTCTACCACTAACCTTAACCCTAACGAATTCTAACCATAACTCTATCCCTAAATGTGCTTGATTCTAACGCTAAAACTAAATCGTCAATTTCAACACTATCCCTAAGCCTATATGCACTCGATTCTAACCCAAAAGCCATTCCTGACCCTAAGCCTAACCCTAAACTTCGATTCTACCAACACACACCTTAACCCTAATCCTACCCCTACTCCTACCCCTACCCCTAAATGCACTCTAAGCCATACCCTAACGAAAACCAGAACACTAAAAATGCGCCTGATTCTAACCCTAACCCTAACCCTAAGCCTAACCTTCAGCCTAACCCTCGATTCTATGAAAGCGAACGCTAAACCTAACTCTAACGCTAGCACTATCCTGAAATGCTCTCGATTCTAACCCTGACCCTAACCCTAACCCTAACCCTAACCCTAACCCTAAATGCACTGAATTCTAACCATAACTCTAACCCTAAATGTGCTCGATTCAAACCCTAACACTAAATCGTCAATTTGAACACTAACGCAAAGTCTAAATACACCCGATTCTGATCCAAAATGCAATCCTGACACTAAGCCTAAATCTAAACCTCGATTCTACCAACACAAACCTTAACCCTAATCCTACCCCTACCCCTACCACTAGCCCTAAAAGCACTTTAACCCTAACCCTCACCCTAAGGCTAACACTAAAACTGTGCTTGATTCCAACCCTAACCCTCACCCTAAGCCTAATCCTAAGCCTAACCCTCGATTCTACGAAAGCCAACCCTAAACCTAACTCTAAGCCTAGCACTGTCCTTAAATTCTCTCGATTCTAACCCTGACCCTAAACCTCACCCTAACCCTAACCCTAACCCTAATCCTAACCCTAAATGCACTGGATTCTAACCATAACTCTAACCCTAATGTGCTCGATTATAACGCTAATACTAAATCGTCAATCTCAACACTAAGCCCAACCCTAAAAGCACTCGACTCTAACCCAAAAGGCAATCCTGACCCTAAGCCTAAGCCTGAACCTCAATTCTACCAACAAAAACCCTAACCCTAATCCTAACCCTACTCCTACCCTACCGCTGAATGCCCTCTAACCCTAACCCTAACCCTAACCTTAACACTAAAATGCCCTTGATTCTAACCCTAACCCTCAACCTAACCCTAAGCCTAAGCCTAACCCTAACCTCAACCCTAACCCTAACCGTCGATTCTAAGAAATCTAACCCTAACCAAACTCTTACCCTAACATTATCCTTAAATGCACTCGATTCTAACACTCAACCTAAACATAACCGTTATCCTAACCCTATCCCTAACCCTAAATGCACTGGATTCTAACCATAACTCTAACCCTAATGTGCTCGATTTTAACTCTAATCCTAAATCGTCAATCTCAACACTAACTCTAACCCTAAATGCACTCGATTCTAACCCAAAAGGCAATCATGACCCTAAGCCTAACCTTAAACGTCGATTCTACCAACACAAACCTTAAGACTAATCCTAACCCTACTCCTACCCCTACCCCTAAATGCACTCTAAGCCATACCCTAACCCCAACCATAACACTAAAATTGCGCCTGATTCTAACCCTAACCCTAACGCTAACCCTAACCCGAAGCCTAACCCTCGATTCTACGAAAGCTAACCCTAAACCTAACTGTAAGCCTAACACTATCCTTGAATGCACTCGATTCTAACCCTCACCCTAAACATAACCGTAACCGTAAGCCTAAGCCTAACCCTAAATGCACTGGATTCTAACCATAACTCTAACTGTAATGTTCTTGATTCTAACCCTAACACTAATTCGTCAATCTCAACAGTACCCCCGCAAGCCTAAATGGACTCGATTCTAACCCAAAAGGCAATCCTGACCCTGAGCCTAACCCTAAACCTCGATTCTACCAACACTGACCCTAACCTTAATTCTAACCGTGCCCCAACCCCTACCGCTAAATGTACTCTAACCATACCCCTAACTCTACCACTAACCTTAACCCTAACGAATTCTAACCATAACTCTATCCCTAAATGTGCTTGATTCTAACGCTAAAACTAAATCGTCAATTTCAACACTATCCCTAAGCCTATATGCACTCGATTCTAACCCAAAAGCCATTCCTGACCCTAAGCCTAACCCTAAACTTCGATTCTACCAACACACACCTTAACCCTAATCCTACCCCTACTCCTACCCCTACCCCTAAATGCACTCTAAGCCATACCCTAACGAAAACCAGAACACTAAAAATGCGCCTGATTCTAACCCTAACCCTAACCCTAAGCCTAACCTTCAGCCTAACCCTCGATTCTATGAAAGCGAACGCTAAACCTAACTCTAACGCTAGCACTATCCTGAAATGCTCTCGATTCTAACCCTGACCCTAACCCTAACCCTAACCCTAACCCTAACCCTAAATGCACTGAATTCTAACCATAACTCTAACCCTAAATGTGCTCGATTCAAACCCTAACACTAAATCGTCAATTTGAACACTAACGCAAAGTCTAAATACACCCGATTCTGATCCAAAATGCAATCCTGACACTAAGCCTAAATCTAAACCTCGATTCTACCAACACAAACCTTAACCCTAATCCTACCCCTACCCCTACCACTAGCCCTAAAAGCACTTTAACCCTAACCCTCACCCTAAGGCTAACACTAAAACTGTGCTTGATTCCAACCCTAACCCTCACCCTAAGCCTAATCCTAAGCCTAACCCTCGATTCTACGAAAGCCAACCCTAAACCTAACTCTAAGCCTAGCACTGTCCTTAAATTCTCTCGATTCTAACCCTGACCCTAAACCTCACCCTAACCCTAACCCTAACCCTAATCCTAACCCTAAATGCACTGGATTCTAACCATAACTCTAACCCTAATGTGCTCGATTATAACGCTAATACTAAATCGTCAATCTCAACACTAAGCCCAACCCTAAAAGCACTCGACTCTAACCCAAAAGGCAATCCTGACCCTAAGCCTAAGCCTGAACCTCAATTCTACCAACAAAAACCCTAACCCTAATCCTAACCCTACTCCTACCCTACCGCTGAATGCCCTCTAACCCTAACCCTAACCCTAACCTTAACACTAAAATGCCCTTGATTCTAACCCTAACCCTCAACCTAACCCTAAGCCTAAGCCTAACCCTAACCTCAACCCTAACCCTAACCGTCGATTCTAAGAAATCTAACCCTAACCAAACTCTTACCCTAACATTATCCTTAAATGCACTCGATTCTAACACTCAACCTAAACATAACCGTTATCCTAACCCTATCCCTAACCCTAAATGCACTGGATTCTAACCATAACTCTAACCCTAATGTGCTCGATTTTAACTCTAATCCTAAATCGTCAATCTCAACACTAACTCTAACCCTAAATGCACTCGATTCTAACCCAAAAGGCAATCATGACCCTAAGCCTAACCTTAAACGTCGATTCTACCAACACAAACCTTAAGACTAATCCTAACCCTACTCCTACCCCTACCCCTAAATGCACTCTAAGCCATACCCTAACCCCAACCATAACACTAAAATTGCGCCTGATTCTAACCCTAACCCTAACGCTAACCCTAACCCGAAGCCTAACCCTCCAATCTACGAAAGCTAACCCTAAACCTAACTGTAAGCCTAACACTATCCTTGAATGCACTCGATTCTAACCCTCACCCTAAACATAACCGTAACCGTAAGCCTAAGCCTAACCCTAAATGCACTGGATTCTAACCATAACTCTAACTGTAATGTTCTTGATTCTAACCCTAACACTAATTCGTCAATCTCAACAGTACCCGCAAGCCTAAATGGACTCGATTCTAACCCAAAAGGCAATCCTGACCCTGAGCCTAACCCTAAACCTCGATTCTACCAACACTGACCCTAACCTTAATTCTAACCGTGCCCCAACCCCTACCGCTAAATGTACTCTAACCATACCCCTAACTCTACCACTAACCTTAACCCTAACGAATTCTAACCATAACTCTATCCCTAAATGTGCTTGATTCTAACGCTAAAACTAAATCGTCAATTTCAACACTATCCCTAAGCCTATATGCACTCGATTCTAACCCAAAAGCCATTCCTGACCCTAAGCCTAACCCTAAACTTCGATTCTACCAACACACACCTTAACCCTAATCCTACCCCTACTCCTACCCCTACCCCTAAATGCACTCTAAGCCATACCCTAACGAAAACCAGAACACTAAAAATGCGCCTGATTCTAACCCTAACCCTAACCCTAAGCCTAACCTTCAGCCTAACCCTCGATTCTATGAAAGCGAACGCTAAACCTAACTCTAACGCTAGCACTATCCTGAAATGCTCTCGATTCTAACCCTGACCCTAACCCTAACCCTAACCCTAACCCTAACCCTAAATGCACTGAATTCTAACCATAACTCTAACCCTAAATGTGCTCGATTCAAACCCTAACACTAAATCGTCAATTTGAACACTAACGCAAAGTCTAAATACACCCGATTCTGATCCAAAATGCAATCCTGACACTAAGCCTAAATCTAAACCTCGATTCTACCAACACAAACCTTAACCCTAATCCTACCCCTACCCCTACCACTAGCCCTAAAAGCACTTTAACCCTAACCCTCACCCTAAGGCTAACACTAAAACTGTGCTTGATTCCAACCCTAACCCTCACCCTAAGCCTAATCCTAAGCCTAACCCTCGATTCTACGAAAGCCAACCCTAAACCTAACTCTAAGCCTAGCACTGTCCTTAAATTCTCTCGATTCTAACCCTGACCCTAAACCTCACCCTAACCCTAACCCTAACCCTAATCCTAACCCTAAATGCACTGGATTCTAACCATAACTCTAACCCTAATGTGCTCGATTATAACGCTAATACTAAATCGTCAATCTCAACACTAAGCCCAACCCTAAAAGCACTCGACTCTAACCCAAAAGGCAATCCTGACCCTAAGCCTAAGCCTGAACCTCAATTCTACCAACAAAAACCCTAACCCTAATCCTAACCCTACTCCTACCCTACCGCTGAATGCCCTCTAACCCTAACCCTAACCCTAACCTTAACACTAAAATGCCCTTGATTCTAACCCTAACCCTCAACCTAACCCTAAGCCTAAGCCTAACCCTAACCTC
>NW_027325314.1:0-33581 GCF_028372415.1 Notamacropus eugenii | reverse complement strand
TTATGATTAGAATTCAATGCATTTAGGGTTAGGGTTAGGGTTAGGGTTAGGGTTACGTGTAGAGTAAGGGTTAGAATCGAGAGCATTTAAGGATAGTGCTAGGGTTAGAGTTAGGTTTAGGGTTAGCTTTCGTAGAATCGAGGGTTAGGCTTAGGGTTAGCCTTAGGTTGAGGGTTAAGGTTAGAATCAAGCACAGTTTTAGTGTTAGCGTTAGGGTGATTGTTAGGGTTAAAGTGCTTTTAGGGCTAGTGGTACGGGTAGGGTTAGGATTAGGGTTAGGTTTTGTGTTGTTAGAATCGAGATTTAGGTTTAGGCTTAGGGTCAGGATTGCATTTTGAATCAGAATCGAGTGTATTTAGGCTTTGGGTTAGTGTTCAAATTGACGATTTAGTGGTAGGGTTTGAATCGAGTACATTTAGGGTTAGAGTTATGGTTAAAATTCAGTGCATTTAGGGTTAGGGTTAAGGTTAGGGTAAGGGTTAAAATCGAGAGCATTTAAGGATAGTGCTAGGGTTAGAGTTAGGTTTAGCGTTCGCTTTCGTAGAATCGAGGGTTAAGCTTAAGGTTAGGCTTAGGGTTAGGGTTAAGGTTAGAATCAGGCGGATTTTTAGTGTTCTGGTTTTCGTCAGGGTATGGCTTACAGTGCATTTAGGGGTAGGGGTAGGAGTAGGGTTAGGATTAGGGTTAAGGTTTGTGTTGGTAGAATCGAGGTTAAGGGTTAGGCTTAGGTCAGGAATGGCTTTTGGGTTACAATCCAGTGCACTTAGGCTTAGGGATAGTGTTGAAATTGTCGATTTAGAGTTAGGGTTAGAATCAAGCACATTTAGGGTTAGAGTTTTGGTAAGAATTCGTTACGGTTAGGGTTAGTGTTAGGGGTAGGGGTGGGCTTAGAGTGCATTTAGGGGTAGGGGTAGGGGTAGGGTTATGATTAGGGTTAGGGTTTGTGTTGGTGGAATCGAAGTTTAGGGTTAGGCTTAGGGTCAGGATTGCCTTTTGGGTTACAATCGAGAGCATTTAGGGTTAGGGTTAGTGTTGAGATTGACGATTTAGTGTTAGGCTTAGAATAGAGCACATTAGGGTTAAAGTTATGGTTAGAATCCACTGCATTTAGGCTTAGGGTTAGGGTTAGGGTTATCAGGGTCAGTATTAGAATCGAGAGAATTTAAGGATAGTGTTAGGGTTAGAGTTAGGTTTAGGGTTAGGTTTCGTAGAATTGAGGGTTAGGGTTAGGGTTAGGGTTAGAATCAAGCGCATTTTTAGTGTTAGGGCTTGGATTAGGGTTAGGGTTAGAGTGCATATAGAGGTAGGAATAGAAGTAGGGGTAGGATTAGGGTTAAGGTTTGTGTTGGTAGAATCGAGGTTTAGGTTTAGGCTTAGGGTCAGGATTGGATTTTGGATTAGAATCGAGTGTTTTTAGGCTTTGGCTTCGTGTTGAAATTGACGATTTAGTGTTAGGGTTTGAATCGAGCACATTTAGGGTTAGAGTTATGGTTAGAATTCAGTGCATTTAGGGTTAGGGTTAGGGTTAGTGTTAGGGACAGGGTTAAAATCGAGAGCATATAAGGATAGTGCTAGGGTTAGAGTTAGGTTTAGCGTTCGCTTTCGTAGAATCGAGGGTTAGGCTTAATTTAAGGCTTAGGGTTAGGGATAGGGTTAGAATCGGGCGCATTTTTAGTGTTGTGGTTTTCCTCAGGGTATGGCTTCGAGTACATTTAGGGGTAGGGGTAGGAGTAGGGTTAGGATTAGGGTTAAGGTTTGTGTTGGTAGAATCGAGGTTAAGGGTTAGGCTTAGGTCAGGAATGGCTTTTGGGTTACAATCCAGTGCACTTAGGCTTAGGGATAGTGTTGAAATTGTCGATTTAGAGTTAGGGTTAGAATCTAGCACATTTAGGGTTAGAGTTTTGATAAGAATTCGTTAGGGTTAGGGTTAGTGTTAGGGGTAGGGGTGTTCTTAGAGTGCATTTAGGGGTAGGGGTAGGGGTAGGGTTAGGATTAGGGTTAGGGTTTGTGTTGGTGGAATCGAAGTTTAGGGTCAGGCTTAGTGTCAGGATTGCCTTTTGGGATACAATCGAGAGCATTTTGGGTTAGGGTTAGTGTTGAGATTGACTATTTAGTGTTAGGCTTAGAATCGAGCACTTTAGGGTTAAAGTTATGGTTAGAATCCACTGCATTTAGGCTTAGGGTTAGGGTTAGGATTATCAGGGTCAGTATTAGAATCGAGAGCATTTAAGGATAGTGTTAGGGTTAGACTTCGGTTTAGGGTTAGGTTTCGTAGAATTGAGGGTGAGGGTTAGGGTTAGAATCAAGCGCATTTTTAGTTGTTAGGGGTTGGGTTATGGTTAGGGTTAGAGTGCATATAGAGGTAGGGATAGGAGTAGGGTTAGGATTAGGGTTAAGGTTTGTGTTGGTAGAATCGAGGTTTAGGTTTAGGCTTAGGGTCAGGATTGGATTTTGGATCAGAATCGAGTGTTTTTAGGCTTTGGCTTCGTGTTGAAATTGACGATTTAGTGTTAGGGTTTGAATCGAGCACATTTAGGGTTAGAATTATGGTTAGAATTCAGTGCATTTAGGGTTAGGGTTAGGGTTAGTGTTAGGGACAGGCTTAAAATCGAGAGCATATAAGGATAGTTCTAGGGTTAGAGTTAGGTTTAGCGTTCGCTTTCGTAGAATCGAGGGCTAGGCTTAAGGTAAGGCTTAGGGTTAGGGATAGGGTTAGAATCAGGCGCATTTTTAGTGTTGTGGTTTTCGTCAGGCTATGGCTTCGAGTGCATTTAGGGGTAGGCGTAGGAGTAGGGTTAGGATTAGGGTTAGGGTCTGTGTTGGTAGCATCGAGGTTTAGGGTTAGGCTTAGGGTCAGGAATGGCTTTTGGGTTAGAATCCAGTGCATTTAGGCTTAGGGATAGTGTTGAAATTGTCGATTTAGTGTTAGGGTTAGAATCGAGCACATTAGGGTTAGAGTTATGGTTAGAATCCACAGCATTTAGGCTTAGGGTTAGGGATAGTTTTATTAGGGTCAGGATTAGAATCGAGAGCATTTAAGGATAGTGTTAGGGTTAGAGTTAGGTTAAGGGTTAGGTTTCGTAGAATTGAGGGTGAGGGTTAGGGTTAAGGTTAGAATCAAGCGCATTTTTAGTGTTAGGGGTTGGGTTAGGGTTAGGGTTAGAGTGCATATAGAGGTAGGGATAGGAGTAGGGTTAGGATTTGGGTTAGGGTTTGTGTTGGTAGAATCGAGGTTTAGGGTTAGGCTTAGTGTCAGGATTGCCTTTTGGGTTAGAGTCGAGTGCATTTAGTGTAAGTCTTAGTGTTGAGATTGACGATTTAGAGTTAGTGTTAGAATCGAGCACATTAGGATTAGAGATACGGTTAGAATCCAGGGCTTTTAGGGTTAGGATTAGGGTTAGGGTTAGGGTTGTGTTTAGGGTGAGGGTTAGAATCGAGTGCATTTAAGGATAGTGTTAGGGTTAGAGTTAGGTATAGGGTTAGCTTTCGAAGAATCGAGGGTAAGTGTTAGGGTTAGTGTAGGGTTAGGATTAGGGTTCGAATCAAGCGCATTTTTAGTGTTAGGGTTGGGGTTAGGGTTAGGGTTTGAGTGCATTTAGGGGTAGGGGAGGAGTTGATTTAGGCTTACGGTTAGAGTTTGTGTTGGTAGCATCGAGGTTTTGGGTTAGGCTTAGGGTCAGGAGAGCATTTTGGGTCATAATTCAGAGCATTTAGGCTTAGGGTTAGTGTTGAAATCGATGATTTAGTTATAGCGTTAGATTCAAGAACATTTAGGGATAGAGTTATGATTAGAATTCAATGCATTTATGGTTAGGGTTAGGGTTAGGGTTAGGGTTACGTGTAGAGTAAGGGTTAGAATCGAGAGCATTTAAGGATAGTGCTAGGGTTAGAGTTAGGTTTAGGGTTAGCTTTCGTAGAATCGAGGGTTAGGCTTAGGGTTAGCCTTAGGTTGAGGGTTAGGGTTAGAATCAAGCACAGTTTTAGTGTTAGCGTTAGGGTGATTGTCAGGGTTAAAGTGCTTTTAGGGCTAGTGGTACGGGTAGGGTTAGGATTAGGGTTAGGGTTTGTGTTGGTAGATTCGAGGTTTAGGTTTAGGCTTAGGGTCAGGATTGCATTTTGAATCAGAATCGAGTGTATTTAGGCTTTGGGTTAGTGTTCAAATTGACGATTTAGTGGTAGGGTTTGAATCGAGTACATTTAGTGTTAGAGTTATAGTTAAAATTCAGTTCTGGTTAGGGTTAGGGTTAGGGTAAGGGTTAAAATCGAGAGCATTTAAGGATAGTGCTAGGGTTAGAGTCAGGTTTAGCGTTCGCTTTCGTAGAATCTAGGGTTAAGCTTAAGGTTAAGCTTAGGGTTAGGGTTAAGGTTAGAATCAGGCGCATTTTTAGTGTTCTGGTTTTCGTCAGGGTATGGCTTACAGTGCATTTAGGCGTAGGGGTAGGAGTAGGGTTAGGATTAGGGTTAAGATTTGTGTTGGTAGAATCGAGGTTAAGGGTTAGGCTTAGGGTCAGGAATGGCTTTTGGGTTGGAATCCAGTGCATTTAGGCTTAGGGATAGTGTTGAAATTGTCGATTTAGTGTTAGGGTTAGAATCGAGCACATTAGGGTTAGAGTTATGGTTAGAATCCACAGCATTTAGGCTTAGGGTTAGGGTTAGTTTTATTAGGGTCAGGATTAGAATCGAGAGCATTTAAGGATAGTGTTAGGGTTAGAGTTAGGTTTAGGGTTAGGTTTCGTAGAATTGAGGGTGAGGGTTAGGGTTAGGGTTAGAATCAAGCGCATTTTTAGTGTTAGGGGTTGGGTTAGGGTGAGGGTTAGAGTGCATATAGAGGTAGGGATAGGAGTAGGGTTAGGATTTGAGTTAGGGTTTGTGTTGGTAGAATCGAGGTTTAGGGTTAGGCTTAGTGTCCGGATTGCCTTTTGGGTTAGAGTCGAGTGCATTTAGTGTAAGTCTTAGTGTTGAGATTGACGATTTATAGTTAGTGTTAGAATCGAGCACATTAGGATTAGAGATACTGTTAGAATCCAGGGCTTTTAGGGTTAGGATTACGGTTAGGGTTAGGGTTATGTTTAGGGTGAGGGTTAGAATCGAGTGCATTTAAGGATAGTGTTAGGGTTAGAGTTAGGTATAGGGTTAGCTTTCGAAGAATCGAGGGTAAGTGTTAGGGTTAGGGTTAGGGTTAGGATTAGGGTTCGAATCAAGCGCATTTTTAGTGTTAGGGATGGAGCTAGGGTTAGGGTTTGAGTGCATTTAGGGGTAGGGGAGGAGTTGGTTTGGGATTAGGGTTAGAGTTTGTGTTGGTAGCATCGAGGTTTTGGTTTAGGCTTAGGGTCAGGAGAGCATTTTGGGTCATAATTCAGAGCATTTAGGCATAGGGTTAGTGTTGAAATCGATGATTTAGTTTTAGCGTTAGATTCAAGCACATTTAGGGAAAGAGTTATGATTAGAATTCAATGCATTTAGGGTTAGGGTTAGGGTTAGGGTTAGGGTTACGTGTAGAGTAAGGGTTAGAATCGAGAGCATTTAAGGATAGTGCTAGGGTTAGAGTTAGGTTTAGGGTTAGCTTTCGTAGAATCGAGGGTTAGGCTTAGGGTTAGCCTTAGGTTGAGGGTTAAGGTTAGAATCAAGCACAGTTTTAGTGTTAGCGTTAGGGTGATTGTTAGGGTTAAAGTGCTTTTAGGGCTAGTGGTACGGGTAGGGTTAGGATTAGGGTTAGGTTTTGTGTTGTTAGAATCGAGATTTAGGTTTAGGCTTAGGGTCAGTATTGCATTTTGAATCAGAATCGAGTGTATTTAGGCTTTGTGTTAGTGTTCAAATTGACGATTTAGTGGTAGGGTTTGAATCGAGTACATTTAGGGTTAGAGTTATGGTTAAAATTCAGTGCATTTAGGGTTAGGGTTAAGGTTAGGGTAAGGGTTAAAATCGAGAGCATTTAAGGATAGTGCTAGGGTTAGAGTTAGGTTTAGCGTTCGCTTTCGTAGAATCGAGGGTTAAGCTTAAGGTTAGGCTTAGGGTTAGGGTTAAGGTTAGAATCAGGCGGATTTTTAGTGTTCTGGTTTTCGTCAGGGTATGGCTTACAGTGCATTTAGGGGTAGGGGTAGGAGTAGGGTTAGGATTAGGGTTAAGGTTTGTGTTGGTAGAATCGAGGTTAAGGGTTAGGCTTAGGTCAGGAATGGCTTTTGGGTTACAATCCAGTGCACTTAGGCTTAGGGATAGTGTTGAAATTGTCGATTTAGAGTTAGGGTTAGAATCTAGCACATTTAGGGTTAGAGTTTTGGTAAGAATTCGTTACGGTTAGGGTTAGTGTTAGGGGTAGGGGTGGGCTTAGAGTGCATTTAGGGGTAGGGGTAGGGGTAGGGTTATGATTAGGGTTAGGGTTTGTGTTGGTGGAATCGAAGTTTAGGGTTAGGCTTAGGGTCAGGATTGCCTTTTGGGTTACAATCGAGAGCATTTAGGGTTAGGGTTAGTGTTGAGATTGACGATTTAGTGTTAGGCTTAGAATCGAGCACATTAGGGTTAAAGTTATGGTTAGAATCCACTGCATTTAGGCTTAGGGTTAGGGTTAGGGTTATCAGGGTCAGTATTAGAATCGAGAGAATTTAAGGATAGTGTTAGGGTTAGAGTTAGGTTTAGGGTTAGGTTTCGTAGAATTGAGGGTTAGGGTTAGGGTTAGGGTTAGAATCAAGCGCATTTTTAGTGTTAGGGCTTGGATTAGGGTTAGGGTTAGAGTGCATATAGAGGTAGGAATAGAAGTAGGGGTAGGATTAGGGTTAAGGTTTGTGTTGGTAGAATCGAGGTTTAGGTTTAGGCTTAGGGTCAGGATTGGATTTTGGATTAGAATCGAGTGTTTTTAGGCTTTGGCTTCGTGTTGAAATTGACGATTTAGTGTTAGGGTTTGAATCGAGCACATTTAGGGTTAGAGTTATGGTTAGAATTCAGTGCATTTAGGGTTAGGGTTAGGGTTAGTGTTAGGGACAGGGTTAAAATCGAGAGCATATAAGGATAGTGCTAGGGTTAGAGTTAGGTTTAGCGTTCGCTTTCGTAGAATCGAGGGTTAGGCTTAATTTAAGGCTTAGGGTTAGGGATAGGGTTAGAATCGGGCGCATTTTTAGTGTTGTGGTTTTCCTCAGGGTATGGCTTCGAGTACATTTAGGGGTAGGGGTAGGAGTAGGGTTAGGATTAGGGTTAAGGTTTGTGTTGGTAGAATCGAGGTTAAGGGTTAGGCTTAGGTCAGGAATGGCTTTTGGGTTACAATCCAGTGCACTTAGGCTTAGGGATAGTGTTGAAATTGTCGATTTAGAGTTAGGGTTAGAATCTAGCACATTTAGGGTTAGAGTTTTGATAAGAATTCGTTAGGGTTAGGGTTAGTGTTAGGGGTAGGGGTGGGCTTAGAGTGCATTTAGGGGTAGGGGTAGGGGTAGGGTTAGGATTAGGGTTAGGGTTTGTGTTGGTGGAATCGAAGTTTAGGGTCAGGCTTAGTGTCAGGATTGCCTTTTGGGATACAATCGAGAGCATTTTGGGTTAGGGTTAGTGTTGAGATTGACTATTTAGTGTTAGGCTTAGAATCGAGCACTTTAGGGTTAAAGTTATGGTTAGAATCCACTGCATTTAGGCTTAGGGTTAGGGTTAGGATTATCAGGGTCAGTATTAGAATCGAGAGCATTTAAGGATAGTGTTAGGGTTAGAGTTAGGTTTAGGGTTAGGTTTCGTAGAATTGAGGGTGAGGGTTAGGGTTAGAATCAAGCGCATTTTTAGTTGTTAGGGGTTGGGTTATGGTTAGGGTTAGAGTGCATATAGAGGTAGGGATAGGAGTAGGGTTAGGATTAGGGTTAAGGTTTGTGTTGGTAGAATCGAGGTTTAGGTTTAGGCTTATGGTCAGGATTGGATTTTGGATCAGAATCGAGTGTTTTTAGGCTTTGGCTTAGTGTTGATATTGACGATTTAGTGTTAGGGTTTGAATCGAGCACAATTAGGGTTAGAGTTATGGTTAGAATTCAGTGCATTTAGGGTTAGGGTTAGGGTTAGTGTTAGGGACAGGCTTAAAATCGAGAGCATATAAGGATAGTTCTAGGGTTAGAGTTAGGTTTAGCGTTCGCTTTCGTAGAATCGAGGGTTAGGCTTAAGGTAAGGCTTAGGGTTAGGGATAGGGTTAGAATCAGGCGCATTTTTAGTGTTGTGGTTTTCGTCAGGCTATGGCTTCGAGTGCATTTAGGGGTAGGCGTAGGAGTAGGGTTAGGATTAGGGTTAGGGTTTGTGTTGGTAGCATCAAGGTTTAGGGTTAGGCTTAGGGTCAGGAATGGCTTTTGGGTTAGAATCCAGTGCATTTAGGCTTAGGGATAGTGTTGAAATTGTCGATTTAGTGTTAGGGTTAGAATCGAGCACATTAGGGTTAGAGTTATGGTTAGAATCCACAGCATTTAGGCTTAGGGTTAGGGCTAGTTTTATTAGGGTCAGGATTAGAATCGAGAGCATTTAAGGATAGTGTTAGGGTTAGAGTTAGGTTTAGGTTTAGGTTTCGTAGAATTGAGGGTGAGGTTTTGGGTTAGGGTTAGAATCAAGCGCATTTTTATTGTTAGGGGTTGGGTTAGGGTTTGGGTTAGAGTGCATATAGAGGTAGGGATAGGAGTAGGGTTAGGATTTGGGTTAGGGTTTGTGTTGGTAGAACCGAGGTTTAGGGTTAGGCTTAGGGTCAGGATTGCATTTTGGGTTAGAGTCGAGTGCATTTAGGGTAATTCTTAGTGTTGAGATTGACGATTTAGAGTTAGTGTTAGAATCGAGCACATTAGGATTAGAGATACGGTTAGAATCCAGGGCTTTTAGGGTTAGGATTAGGGTTAGGGTTAGGGTTGTGTTTAGGGTGAGGGTTAGAATCGAGTGCATTTAAGGATAATGTTAGGGTTAGAGTTAGGTATAGGGTTAGCTTACTAAGAATCGAAGGTAAGTGTTAGGGTTAGGTTTAGGGTTAGGATTAGGGTTCGAATCAAGCGCATTTTTAATGTTAGGGTTGGGGTTAGGGTTAGGGTTTGAGTGCATTTAGGGGTAGGGGAGGAGTTGGTTTAGGATTAGGGTTAGAGTTTGTGTTGGTAGCATCGAGGTTTTGGGTTAGTCTTAGGGTCAGGAGAGCATTTTGGGTCATAATTCAGAGCATTTAGGCTCAGGGTTAGTGTTGAAATCGATGATTTAGTTTTAGCGTTAGATTCAAGCACATTTAGGGATAGAGTTATGATTAGAATTCAATGCATTTAGGGTTAGGGTTAGGGTTAGGGTTAGGGTTACGTGTAGAGTAAGGGTTAGAATCGAGAGCATTTAAGGATAGTGCTAGGGTTAGAGTTAGGTTTAGGGTTAGCTTTCGTAGAATCGAGGGTTAGGCTTAGGGTTAGCCTTAGGTTGAGGGTTAGGGTTATAATCAAGCACAGATTTAGTGTTAGCGTTAGGGTGATTGTTAGGGTTAAAGTGCTTTTAGGTCTAGTCGTACAGGTAGGGTTAGGATTAGGGTTAGGGTTTGTGCTGGTAGAATCGAGGTTTAGGTTTAGGCTTAGGGTCAGGATTGCATTTTGAATCAGAATCCAGCGTATTTAGGCTTTGGCTTAGTGTTCAAATTGAAGATTTAGTGGTAGGGTTTAAATCGAGTACATTTAGGGTTAGAGTTATGGTTAAAATTCAGTGCATTTAGGGTTAGGGTTTGGGTTAGGGTAAGGGTTAAAATCGAGAGCATTTAAGGATAGTGCTAGGGTTAGAGTTAGGTTTAGCGTTCGCTTTCGTAGAATCGAGGGTTAAGCTTAAGGTTAGGCTTAGGGTTAGGGTTAATGTTAGAATCCAGGGCATTTTTAGTGTTCTGGTTTTCGTCAGGGTATGGCTTACAGTGCATTTCGGGGTAGGGGTAGGAGTAGGGTTAGGATTAGGGTTAAGGTTTGTGTTGGTAGAATCGAGGTTAAGGGTTAGGCTTAGGTCAGGAATGTCTTTTGGGTTACAATCCAGTGCACTTAGGCTTAGGGATAGTGTTGAAATTGTCGATTTAGAGTTAGGGTTAGAATCTAGCACATTTAGGGTTAGAGTTTTGGTAAGAATTCGTTAGGGTTAGTGTTAGTGTTAGGGGTAGGGGTGGGCTTAGAGTGCATTTAGGGGTAGGTGTAGGTGTAGGGTTAGGATTAGAGTTAGGGTTTGTGTTGGTGGAATCGAAGTTTAGGGTTAGGCTTATTGTCAGGTTTGCCTTTTGGGTTACAATCGAGAGCATTTAGGGTTAGGGTTAGTGTTGAGATTGACGATTTAGTGTTAGGCTTACAATCGAGCACATTAGGGTTAAAGTTATGGTTAGAATCCACTGCATTTAGGCTTAGGGTTAGGGTTAGGGTTATCAGGGTCAGGATTAGAATCGAGAGCATTTAAGGATAGTGTTAGGGTTAGAGTCAGGTTTAGGGTTAGGTTTCGTAGAATTGAGGGTGAGGGTTAGGGTTAGAATCAAGCGCATTTTTAGTTGTTAGGGGTTGGGTTATGGTTAGGGTTAGAGTGCATATAGAGGTAGGGATAGGAGTAGGGTTAGGATTAGGGTTAAGGTTTGTGTTGGTAGAATCGAGGTTTAGGTTTAGGCTTAGGGTCAGGATTGGATTTTGGATCAGAATCGCGTGTTTTCAGGCTTTGGCTTAGTGTTGAAATTGACGATTTAGTGTTAGGGTTTGAATCGAGCACATTTAGGGTTAGAGTTATATTTAGAATTCAGTGCATTTAGGGTTGGGGTTAGCGTTAGTGTTAGGGACAGGCTTAAAATCGAGAGCATATAAGGATAGTGCTAGGGTTAGAGTTACGTTTAGCGTTCGCTTTCGTAGAATCGAGGGTTAGGTTTAAGGTAAGTCTTAGGGTTAGGGATAGGGTTAGAATCAGGCGCATTTTTAGTGTTGTGGTTTTCGTCAGGCTATGGCTTCGAGTGCATTTAGGGGTAGGCATAGGAGTAGGGTTAGGATTAGGGTTAGGGTTTGTGTTGGTAGCATCGAGGTTTAGGGTTAGGCTTAGGGTCAGGAATGGCTTTTGGGTTAGAATCCAGTGCATTTAGGCTTAGGGATAGTGTTGAAATTGTCGATTTAGTGTTAGGGTTAGAATCGAGCACATTAGGGTTAGAGTTATGGTTAGAATCCACAGCATTTAGGCTTAGGGTTAGGGTTAGTTTTATTAGTGTCAGGATTAGAATCGAGAGCATTTAAGGATAGTGTTAGGGTTAGAGTTAGTTTTAGGGTTAGGTTTCGTAGAATTGAGGGTGAGGGTTAGGGTTAGGGTTAGAATCAAGCGCCTTTTTAGTGTTAGCGGTTGGGTTAGAGTTAGGGTTAGCGTGCATATAGAGGTAGGGATAGGAGTAGGGTTAGGATTTGGGTTACGGATTGTGTTGGTAGAATCGAGGTTTAGGGTTAGGCTTAGGGTCAGGATTGCCTTTTGGGTTAGAGTCGAGTGCATTTAGTGTAAGTCTTAGTGTTGAGATTGACGATTTAGAGTTAGTGTTAGAATCGAGCACATTAGGATTAGAGATACGGTTAGAATTCAGGGCTTTTAGGGTTAGGATTAGGGTTAGCGTTGTGTTTAGGGTGAGGGTTAGAATCGAGTGCATTTAAGGATAGTGTTAGGGTTAGAGTTAGGTATAGCGTTAGCTTTCGAAGAATCGAGGGTAAGTGTTAAGGTTAGGGTTAGGGTGAGGATTAGGGTTCGAATCAAGCGCATTTTTAGTGTTAGGGTTGGGGTTAGGGTTAGGGTTTGAGTGCATTTAGGGGTAGGGGAGGAGTTGGTTTAGGCTTACGGTTAGAGTTTGTGTTGGTAGCATCGAGGTTTTGGGTTAGGCTTAGGGTCAGGAGAGCATTTTGGGTCATAATTCAGAGCGTTTAGGCATAGGGTTAGTGTTGAAATCGATGATTTAGTTTTAGCGTTAGATTCAAGCATATTTAGGGATAGAGTTATGATTAGAATTCAATGCATTTAGGGTTAGGGTTAGGGTTAGGGTTAGGGTTACGTGTAGAGTAAGGGTTAGAATAGAGAGCATTTAAGGATAGTGCTAGGGTTAGAGTTAGGTTTAGCCGTCGCTTTCGTAGAATCGAGTGTTAAGCTTAAGGTTAGGCTTAGGGTTAGGGTTAAGGTTAGAATCAGGCGCATTTTTAGTATTCTGGTTTTCGTCAGGGTATGGCTTACAGTGCATTTAGGGGTAGGAGTAGGAGTAGGTTTAGGATTAAGGTTAAGGTTTGTGCTGGTAGAATCGAGGTTAAGGGTTACGCTTAGGTCAGGAATGGCTTTTGGGTTGCAATCCAGTGCACTTAGGCTTAGGTATAGTGTTGAAATTGTCGATTTAGAGTTAGGGTTAGAATCAAGCACATTTAGGGTTAGAGTTTTGGTAAGAATTCGTTAGGGTTAGGGTTAGTGTTAGGGGTAGGGGTGGGCTTAGAGTGCATTTAGGGGTAGGGGTAGGGGTAGGGTTAGGATTAGGGTTAGGGTTTGCGTTGGTGGAATCGAACTTTAGGGTTAGGCTTATTGTCAGGATTGCATTTTTGTTAGAAGAGATTGCATTTAGGCTTAGTGTTAGTGTTGAAAGTGACGATTTAGTGTTAGGGTTAGAAACGAGCACATTTAGGGTTAGAGTTATGGTGAGAATTCGTTTAGTTACTATTAGAGTTTTTTTTCGTATAATCGAGGTTTAGGGTTAGGCTTAGTGTCAGGATTGCATTTTGGTTATAATAGAGTGCATTTAGGCTTAGGGTTAGTGTTGAAATTGACGAGTTAGTGTTAGGGTTAGAAACGATCACATTTAGGGTTAGAGTTATGGTGAGAATTTGTTATACTTAGTATTAGAGTTTTTTTCGTAGAATCGAGGTTTAGGGTTATGCTTACTGTCAGGATTGCACTTTGGTTAGAATAGAGTGCATTTAGGCTAAGGGTTAGTGTTGAAATTGACGACTTAGTGTTAGGGTTAGAAACGAGCACATTTAGCGTTAGAGTAATGGTGAGAATTCGTTTAGTTAGTATTAAGAGTTTTTTTCGTAGAATCGAGGTTAAGGTTAGGCTTAGTGTCAGGATTGCATTTTGGTTAGAATAGAGTGCATTTAGGCTTAGGGTTAGTGTTGAAATTGATGACTTAGTGTTAGGGTTAGAAACGAGCACATTTCGGGTTAGATTTATGGTGAGAATTCGGTATAGTTAGTATTAGAGTTTTATTCATAGAATCGAGGTTTAGGGTTACGTTTAGTGTCAGGATTGCATTTTGGTTAGAATAGAGTGCATTTAGGCTTACAGTTAGTGTTGAAATTGACGACTTAGTGTTAGGGTTAGAAACGATCACATTTAGGGTTAGAGTTATGGTGAGAATTTGTTATACTTAGTATTTGAGGGTTTTTTTTAGAATCGAGGTTTAGGGTTAGGCATAGTGTCAGGATTGCATTTTGGTTAGAATAGAGTGCATTTAGGCTGAGGGTTAGTGCTGAAATTGACGAGTTAGTGTTAGGGTTAGAAACGAGCACATTTAGTGTTAGAGTAATGGTGAGAATTCGTTTAGTTAGTATTAGAGTTTTTTTTCGTAGAATCGATGTTTATGGTTAGGCTTAGTGTCAGGATTGCATTTTGGTTAGAATAGAGTGCATTTAGGCTTAGTGTTAGTGTTGAAATTGACGACTTAGTGTTAGGGTTAGAATCGAGCACATTTAGGGTTAGAGTTATGGTGAGAATTTGTTATGCTTAGTATTAGAGGTTTTTTTCTTAGAATCCAGGCTTAGGGTTAGGCTTAGTGTCAGGATTGCATTTTGGTTATAATAGAGTGCATTTAGGCTTAGGGTTAGTGTTGAAATTGACGAGTTAGTGTTAGCGTTAGAAACGATCACATTTAGGGTTAGAGTTATGGTGAGAATTTGTTATACTTAGTATTAGAGTTTTTTTTCGTAGAATCGAGGTTAAGGTTAGGCTTAGTGTCAGGATTGCATTTTGGTTAGAATAGTGTGCATTTAGGCTAAGGGTTAGTGTTGAAATTGACGACTTAGTGTTAGGGTTAGAAACGAGCACATTTAGCGATATAGTTATGGTGAGAATTTGTTATAGTTAGTTTTAGAGTTTTTCTTCCCTTGAATCGAGGTTTGGGGTTATGCTTAGTGTCAATATTGCATTTTGGTTAGATTAGAGTGCATTTAGGCTTACGGTTAGTGTTGAAATTGACGAGTTAGTGTTAGGGTTAGAAACGATCACACTTAGGGTTAGAGTTATGGTGAGAATTTGTTATACTTAGTATTAGAGTTTTTTTTTCGTAGAATCGAGTTTAAGGTTAGGCTTAGTGTCAGGATTGCATTTTGGTTAGAATAGAGTGCATTTAGGCTTAGGGTTAGTGTTGAAATTGACGACTTCGTGTTAGGGTTAGAAACGAGCACATTTAGGGATATAGTTATGGTGAGAATTTGTTATAGTTAGTTTTAGAGTTTTTTTTTCCTAGAATCGAGGTTTGGGGATTAGGCTTAGTGTCAGGATTGCATTTTGGTTAGAATAGGGTGCGTTTAGTCTTAGGGTTAGTGTTGAAATTGACGAGTTAGTGTTAGGGTTAGAAACTAGCACATTTAGGGTTAGAGTTATGGTGAGAATTTGTTATAGTTAGTATTAGAGTTTTTTTCGTAGAATCGAGGTTTAGGGTTAGGCTTAGTGTCAGAATTGCATTTTGGTTAGAATAGAGTGCATTTAGGCTTAGGGTGAGTGTTGAGATTGACGACTTATTGTTAGGGTTAGAAACGAGCACATTTAGGGTTAGAGTTATGGTGAGAATTTGTTATACTTAGTATTGAGTTTTTTTTCGTAGAATCGAGGTTTAGGGTTAGGCTTAGTGTCAGGATTGCATTTTGGTTAGAATAGAGTGCAATTAGGTTTAGGGTTAGTGTTGAAATTGACGAGTTAGTGTTAGGGTTAGAAACAAGCACATTTAGGGTTAGAGTAATGGTGAGAATTCGTTTAGTTAGTATTAGAGTTTTTTTCTTGGAATCGAGGTTTAGGGTTAGGCTTAGTGTCAGGATTGCATTTTGGTTATAAGAGAGTGCATTTAGACTTAGGGTTAGTGTTGAAATTGACGAGTTAGTGTTAGGGTTAGAAACGATCACATTTAGGGTTAGAGTTATGGTGAGAATTTGTTATACTTAGTATTAGAGTTTTTTTCGTAGAATCGAGGTTTAGGGTTATGCTTAGTGTCAGGATTGCACTTTGGTTAGAATAGAGTGCATTTAGGCTTAGGGATAATGTTGAAATTGACGACTTAGTGTTAGGGTTAGAAACGAGCACATTTAGGGTTACAGTAATGGTGAGAATTCCTTAAGTTACTATTAGAGTTTTTTTTCGTAGAATCGATGTTTATGGTTAGGCTTAGTGTCAGGATTGCATTTTCGTTAGAATAGAGTTCATTTAGGCTTAGTGTTAGTGTTGAAATTGACGACTTAGTGTTAGGGTTAGAAACGAGCACATTTAGGGTTAGAGTTATGGTGAGAATTTGTTATGCTTAGTATTAGAGGTTTTTTTCTTAGATTCCAGGTTTGGGGTTAGGCTTAGTTGCAGGATTGCATTTTGGTTATAATAGAGTGCATTTAGGCTTAGTGTTAGTGTTGAAATTGACGAGATAGTATTAGGGTTAGAAACGAGCACCTTTAGGGATATAATTATGGTGAGAATTTGTTATAGTTAGTTTTAGAGTTTTTTTTTCCTAGAATCGAGGTTTGGGTTTAGGCTTAGTGTCAGGATTGCATTTTGGTTAGAATAGAGTGCATTTAGGCTTAGGGTTAGTGTTGAAATTGACGAGTTAGTGTTAGGGTTAGAAACGAGCACATTTAGGGTTAGAGTTATGGTGAGAATTCGTTACAGTTAGTATTAGAGTTTTATTCATAGAATCGAGGTTTAGGGTTACGCTTAGTGTCAGGATTGCATTTTGGTTAGAATAGAGTGCATTTAGGCTTAGAGTTAGTGTTGAAATTGACGACTTAGTGTTAGGGTTAGAAACGATCACATTTAGGGTTAGAGTTATGGTGAGAATTTGTTATACTTGGTATTTGAGGTTTTTTTTAGAATCGAGGTTTAGGGTTAGGCATAGTGTCAGGATTGCATTTTGGTTAGAATAGAGTGCATTTAGGCTGAGGGTTAGTGTTGAAATTGACGAGTTAGTGTTAGGGTTAGAAACGAGCACATTTAGGGTTAGAGTAATGGTGAGAATTCGTTTAGTTACTATTAGAGTTTTTTTTCGTAGAATCGAGGTTTATGGTTGGGCTTAGTGTCAGGATTGCATTTTGGGTAGAATAGAGTGCATTTAGGCTTAGTGTTAGTGTTGAAATTGACGACTTAGTGTTAGGGTTAGAAACGAGCACATTTAGGGTTAGAGTTATGGTGAGAATTTGTTATGCTTAGTATTAGTGGTTTTTTTCTTAGAATCCAGGCTTAGGGTTAGGCTTAGTGTCAGGATTGCATTTTGGTTATAATAGAGTGCATTTAGGCTTAGGGTTACTGTTGAAATTGACGAGTTAGTGTTAGGGTTAGAACCGATCACATTTAGGGTTAGAGTTATGGTGAGAATTTGTTATACTTAGTATTAGAGTTTTTTTTCGTAGAATCGAGGTTAAGGTTAGGCTTAGTGTCAGGATTGCATTTTGGTTAGAATAGTGTGCATTTAGGCGAAGGGTTAGTGTTGAAATTGACGACTTAGTGTTAGGGTTAGAAACGATCACATTTAGGGTTAGAGTTATGGTGAGAATTTGTTATAGTTAGTTTTAGAGTTTTTTTTTCCTAGAATCGAGGTTTGATGTTATGCTTAGTGTCAGGATTGCATTTTGGTTAGGTTAGAGTGCATTTAGGCTTACGGTTAGTGTTGAAGTTGACGAGTTAGTGTTAGGGTTAGAAACGATCGCATTTAGGGTTAGAGTTATGGTGAGAATTTGTTATACTTAGTATTAGAGTTTTTTTTCGTAGAATCGAGTTTAAGGTTAGGCTTAGTGTCAGGATTGCATTTTGGTTAGAATAGAGTGCATTTAGTCTTAGGGTTAGTGTTGAAATTGACGAGTTAGTGTTAGGGTTAGAAACGAGCACATTTAGCGTTAGAGTAATGGTGAGAATTCGTTTAGTTAGTATTAGATTTTTTTTTCCTAGAATCGAGGTTAAGGTTAGGCTTAGTGTCAGGATTGCATTTTGGTTAGAATAGAGTGCATTTAGGCTTAGGGTTAGTGTTGAAATTGACGAGTTAGTGTTAGGGTTAGAAACGAGCACATTTAGGGTTAGAGTTATGGTGAGAATTCGTTACAGTTAGTATTAGAGTTTTATTCATAGAATCGAGGTTTAGGGTTACGCTTAGTGTCAGGATTGCATTTTGGTTAGAATAGAGTGCATTTAGGCTTAGAGTTAGTGTTGAAATTGACGACTTAGTGTTAGGGTTAGAAACGATCACATTTAGGGTTAGAGTTATGGTGAGAATTTGTTATACTTGGTATTTGAGGTTTTTTTTAGAATCGAGGTTTAGGGTTAGGCATAGTGTCAGGATTGCATTTTGGTTAGAATAGAGTGCATTTAGGCTGAGGGTTAGTGTTGAAATTGACGAGTTAGTGTTAGGGTTAGAAACGAGTACATTTAGGGTTAGAGTAATGGTGAGAATTCGTTTAGTTACTATTAGAGTTTTTTTTCGTAGAATCGAGGTTTATGGTTGGGCTTAGTGTCAGGATTGCATTTTGGGTAGAATAGAGTGCATTTAGGCTTAGTGTTAGTGTTGAAATTGACGACTTAGTGTTAGGGTTAGAAACGATCACATTTAGGGTTAGAGTTATGGTGAGAATTTGTTATAGTTAGTTTTAGAGTTTTTTTTTCCTAGAATCGAGGTTTGGGGTTATGCTTAGTGTCAGGATTGCATTTTGGTTAGATTAGAGTGCATTTAGGCTTACGGTTAGTGTTGAAATTGACGAGTTAGTGTTAGGGTTAGAAACGATCACACTTAGGGTTAGAGTTATGGTGAGAATTTGTTATACTTAGTATTAGAGTTTTTTTTTCGTAGAATCGAGTTTAAGGTTAGGCTTAGTGTCAGGATTGCATTTTGGTTAGAATAGAGTGCATTTAGGCTTAGGGTTAGTGTTGAAATTGACGACTTCGTGTTAGGGTTAGAAACGAGCACATTTAGGGATATAGTTATGGTGAGAATTTGTTATAGTTAGTTTTAGAGTTTTTTTTTCCTAGAATCGAGGTTTGGGGATTAGGCTTAGTGTCAGGATTGCATTTTGGTTAGAATAGGGTGCGTTTAGTCTTAGGGTTAGTGTTGAAATTGACGAGTTAGTGTTAGGGTTAGAAACTAGCACATTTAGGGTTAGAGTTATGGTGAGAATTTGTTATAGTTAGTATTAGAGTTTTTTTCGTAGAATCGAGGTTTAGGGTTAGGCTTAGTGTCAGAATTGCATTTTGGTTAGAATAGAGTGCATTTAGGCTTAGGGTGAGTGTTGAGATTGACGACTTATTGTTAGGGTTAGAAACGAGCACATTTAGGGTTAGAGTTATGGTGAGAATTTGTTATACTTAGTATTGAGTTTTTTTTCGTAGAATCGAGGTTTAGGGTTAGGCTTAGTGTCAGGATTGCATTTTGGTTAGAATAGAGTGCAATTAGGTTTAGGGTTAGTGTTGAAATTGACGAGTTAGTGTTAGGGTTAGAAACAAGCACATTTAGGGTTAGAGTAATGGTGAGAATTCGTTTAGTTAGTATTAGAGTTTTTTTCTTGGAATCGAGGTTTAGGGTTAGGCTTAGTGTCAGGATTGCATTTTGGTTATAAGAGAGTGCATTTAGACTTAGGGTTAGTGTTGAAATTGACGAGTTAGTGTTAGGGTTAGAAACGATCACATTTAGGGTTAGAGTTATGGTGAGAATTTGTTATACTTAGTATTAGAGTTTTTTTCGTAGAATCGAGGTTTAGGGTTATGCTTAGTGTCAGGATTGCACTTTGGTTAGAACAGAGTGCATTTAGGCTTAGGGATAATGTTGAAATTGACGACTTAGTGTTAGGGTTAGAAACGAGCACATTTAGGGTTACAGTAATGGTGAGAATTCCTTAAGTTACTATTAGAGTTTTTTTTCGTAGAATCGATGTTTATGGTTAGGCTTAGTGTCAGGATTGCATTTTCGTTAGAATAGAGTTCATTTAGGCTTAGTGTTAGTGTTGAAATTGACGACTTAGTGTTAGGGTTAGAAACGAGCACATTTAGGGTTAGAGTTATGGTGAGAATTTGTTATGCTTAGTATTAGAGGTTTTTTTCTTAGATTCCAGGTTTGGGGTTAGGCTTAGTTGCAGGATTGCATTTTGGTTATAATAGAGTGCATTTAGGCTTAGTGTTAGTGTTGAAATTGACGAGATAGTATTAGGGTTAGAAACGAGCACCTTTAGGGATATAATTATGGTGAGAATTTGTTATAGTTAGTTTTAGAGTTTTTTTTTCCTAGAATCGAGGTTTGGGTTTAGGCTTAGTGTCAGGATTGCATTTTGGTTAGAATAGAGTGCATTTAGGCTTAGGGTTAGTGTTGAAATTGACGAGTTAGTGTTAGGGTTAGAAACGAGCACATTTAGGGTTAGAGTTATGGTGAGAATTCGTTACAGTTAGTATTAGAGTTTTATTCATAGAATCGAGGTTTAGGGTTACGCTTAGTGTCAGGATTGCATTTTGGTTAGAATAGAGTGCATTTAGGCTTAGAGTTAGTGTTGAAATTGACGACTTAGTGTTAGGGTTAGAAACGATCACATTTAGGGTTAGAGTTATGGTGAGAATTTGTTATACTTGGTATTTGAGGTTTTTTTTAGAATCGAGGTTTAGGGTTAGGCATAGTGTCAGGATTGCATTTTGGTTAGAATAGAGTGCATTTAGGCTGAGGGTTAGTGTTGAAATTGACGAGTTAGTGTTAGGGTTAGAAACGAGCACATTTAGGGTTAGAGTAATGGTGAGAATTCGTTTAGTTACTATTAGAGTTTTTTTTCGTAGAATCGAGGTTTATGGTTGGGCTTAGTGTCAGGATTGCATTTTGGGTAGAATAGAGTGCATTTAGGCTTAGTGTTAGTGTTGAAATTGACGACTTAGTGTTAGGGTTAGAAACGAGCACATTTAGGGTTAGAGTTATGGTGAGAATTTGTTATACTTAGTATTAGAGTTTTTTTTCGTAGAATCGAGGTTAAGGTTAGGCTTAGTGTCAGGATTGCATTTTGGTTAGAATAGTGTGCATTTAGGCGAAGGGTTAGTGTTGAAATTGACGACTTAGTGTTAGGGTTAGAAACGATCACATTTAGGGTTAGAGTTATGGTGAGAATTTGTTATAGTTAGTTTTAGAGTTTTTTTTTCCTAGAATCGAGGTTTGATGTTATGCTTAGTGTCAGGATTGCATTTTGGTTAGATTAGAGTGCATTTAGGCTTAGAGTTAGTGTTGAAATTGACGACTTAGTGTTAGGGTTAGAAACGATCACATTTAGGGTTAGAGTTATGGTGAGAATTTGTTATACTTGGTATTTGAGGTTTTTTTTAGAATCGAGGTTTAGGGTTAGGCATAGTGTCAGGATTGCATTTTGGTTAGAATAGAGTGCATTTAGGCTGAGGGTTAGTGTTGAAATTGACGAGTTAGTGTTAGGGTTAGAAACGAGCACATTTAGGGTTAGAGTAATGGTGAGAATTCGTTTAGTTACTATTAGAGTTTTTTTTCGTAGAATCGAGGTTTATGGTTGGGCTTAGTGTCAGGATTGCATTTTGGGTAGAATAGAGTGCATTTAGGCTTAGTGTTAGTGTTGAAATTGACGACTTAGTGTTAGGGTTAGAAACGAGCACATTTAGGGTTAGAGTTATGGTGAGAATTTGTTATGCTTAGTATTAGAGGTTTTTTTCTTAGAATCCAGGCTTAGGGTTAGGCTTAGTGTCAGGATTGCATTTTGGTTATAATAGAGTGCATTTAGGCTTAGGGTTAGTGTTGAAATTGACGAGTTAGTGTTAGGGTTAGAACCGATCACATTTAGGGTTAGAGTTATGGTGAGAATTTGTTATACTTAGTATTAGAGTTTTTTTTCGTAGAATCGAGGTTAAGGTTAGGCTTAGTGTCAGGATTGCATTTTGGTTAGAATAGTGTGCATTTAGGCGAAGGGTTAGTGTTGAAATTGACGACTTAGTGTTAGGGTTAGAAACGATCACATTTAGGGTTAGAGTTATGGTGAGAATTTGTTATAGTTAGTTTTAGAGTTTTTTTTTCCTAGAATCGAGGTTTGATGTTATGCTTAGTGTCAGGATTGCATTTTGGTTAGATTAGAGTGCATTTAGGCTTACGGTTAGTGTTGAAGTTGACGAGTTAGTGTTAGGGTTAGAAACGATCGCATTTAGGGTTAGAGTTATGGTGAGAATTTGTTATACTTAGTATTAGAGTTTTTTTTCGTAGAATCGAGTTTAAGGTTAGGCTTAGTGTCAGGATTGCATTTTGGTTAGAATAGAGTGCATTTAGTCTTAGGGTTAGTGTTGAAATTGACGAGTTAGTGTTAGGGTTAGAAACGAGCACATTTAGCGTTAGAGTAATGGTGAGAATTCGTTTAGTTAGTATTAGATTTTTTTTTCCTAGAATCGAGGTTAAGGTTAGGCTTAGTGTCAGGATTGCATTTTGGTTAGAATAGAGTGCATTTAGGCTTAGGGTTAGTGTTGAAATTGACGAGTTAGTGTTAGGGTTAGAAACGAGCACATTTAGGGTTAGAGTTATGGTGAGAATTCGTTACAGTTAGTATTAGAGTTTTATTCATAGAATCGAGGTTTAGGGTTACGCTTAGTGTCAGGATTGCATTTTGGTTAGAATAGAGTGCATTTAGGCTTAGAGTTAGTGTTGAAATTGACGACTTAGTGTTAGGGTTAGAAACGATCACATTTAGGGTTAGAGTTATGGTGAGAATTTGTTATACTTGGTATTTGAGGTTTTTTTTAGAATCGAGGTTTAGGGTTAGGCATAGTGTCAGGATTGCATTTTGGTTAGAATAGAGTGCATTTAGGCTGAGGGTTAGTGTTGAAATTGACGAGTTAGTGTTAGGGTTAGAAACGAGTACATTTAGGGTTAGAGTAATGGTGAGAATTCGTTTAGTTACTATTAGAGTTTTTTTTCGTAGAATCGAGGTTTATGGTTGGGCTTAGTGTCAGGATTGCATTTTGGGTAGAATAGAGTGCATTTAGGCTTAGTGTTAGTGTTGAAATTGACGACTTAGTGTTAGGGTTAGAAACGAGCACATTTAGGGTTAGAGTTATGGTGAGAATTTGTTATGCTTAGTATTAGAGGTTTTTTTCTTAGAATCCAGGCTTAGGGTTAGGCTTAGTGTCAGGATTGCATTTTGGTTATAATAGAGTGCATTTAGGCTTAGGGTTAGTGTTGAAATTGACGAGTTAGTGTTAGGGTTAGAACCGATCACATTTAGGGTTAGAGTTATGGTGAGAATTTGTTATACTTAGTATTAGAGTTTTTTTTCGTAGAATCGAGGTTAAGGTTAGGCTTAGTGTCAGGATTGCATTTTGGTTAGAATAGTGTGCATTTAGGCTAAGGGTTAGTGTTGAAATTGACGACTTAGTGTTAGGGTTAGAAACGATCACATTTAGGGTTAGAGTTATGGTGAGAATTTGTTATAGTTAGTTTTAGAGTTTTTTTTTCCTAGAATCGAGGTTTGGGGTTATGCTTAGTGTCAGGATTGCATTTTGGTTAGATTAGAGTGCATTTAGGCTTACGGTTAGTGTTGAAATTGACGAGTTAGTGTTAGGGTTAGAAACGATCACACTTAGGGTTAGAGTTATGGTGAGAATTTGTTATACTTAGTATTAGAGTTTTTTTTTCGTAGAATCGAGTTTAAGGTTAGGCTTAGTGTCAGGATTGCATTTTGGTTAGAATAGAGTGCATTTAGGCTTAGGGTTAGTGTTGAAATTGACGACTTCGTGTTAGGGTTAGAAACGAGCACATTTAGGGATATAGTTATGGTGAGAATTTGTTATAGTTAGTTTTAGAGTTTTTTTTTCCTAGAATCGAGGTTTGGGGATTAGGCTTAGTGTCAGGATTGCATTTTGGTTAGAATAGGGTGCGTTTAGTCTTAGGGTTAGTGTTGAAATTGACGAGTTAGTGTTAGGGTTAGAAACTAGCACATTTAGGGTTAGAGTTATGGTGAGAATTTGTTATAGTTAGTATTAGAGTTTTTTTCGTAGAATCGAGGTTTAGGGTTAGGCTTAGTGTCAGAATTGCATTTTGGTTAGAATAGAGTGCATTTAGGCTTAGGGTGAGTGTTGAGATTGACGACTTATTGTTAGGGTTAGAAACGAGCACATTTAGGGTTAGAGTTATGGTGAGAATTTGTTATACTTAGTATTGAGTTTTTTTTCGTAGAATCGAGGTTTAGGGTTAGGCTTAGTGTCAGGATTGCATTTTGGTTAGAATAGAGTGCAATTAGGTTTAGGGTTAGTGTTGAAATTGACGAGTTAGTGTTAGGGTTAGAAACAAGCACATTTAGGGTTAGAGTAATGGTGAGAATTCGTTTAGTTAGTATTAGAGTTTTTTTCTTGGAATCGAGGTTTAGGGTTAGGCTTAGTGTCAGGATTGCATTTTGGTTATAAGAGAGTGCATTTAGACTTAGGGTTAGTGTTGAAATTGACGAGTTAGTGTTAGGGTTAGAAACGATCACATTTAGGGTTAGAGTTATGGTGAGAATTTGTTATACTTAGTATTAGAGTTTTTTTCGTAGAATCGAGGTTTAGGGTTATGCTTAGTGTCAGGATTGCACTTTGGTTAGAATAGAGTGCATTTAGGCTTAGGGATAATGTTGAAATTGACGACTTAGTGTTAGGGTTAGAAACGAGCACATTTAGGGTTACAGTAATGGTGAGAATTCCTTAAGTTACTATTAGAGTTTTTTTTCGTAGAATCGATGTTTATGGTTAGGCTTAGTGTCAGGATTGCATTTTCGTTAGAATAGAGTTCATTTAGGCTTAGTGTTAGTGTTGAAATTGACGACTTAGTGTTAGGGTTAGAAACGAGCACATTTAGGGTTAGAGTTATGGTGAGAATTTGTTATGCTTAGTATTAGAGGTTTTTTTCTTAGATTCCAGGTTTGGGGTTAGGCTTAGTTGCAGGATTGCATTTTGGTTATAATAGAGTGCATTTAGGCTTAGTGTTAGTGTTGAAATTGACGAGATAGTATTAGGGTTAGAAACGAGCACCTTTAGGGATATAATTATGGTGAGAATTTGTTATAGTTAGTTTTAGAGTTTTTTTTTCCTAGAATCGAGGTTTGGGTTTAGGCTTAGTGTCAGGATTGCATTTTGGTTAGAATAGAGTGCATTTAGGCTTAGGGTTAGTGTTGAAATTGACGAGTTAGTGTTAGGGTTAGAAACGAGCACATTTAGGGTTAGAGTTATGGTGAGAATTCGTTACAGTTAGTATTAGAGTTTTATTCATAGAATCGAGGTTTAGGGTTACGCTTAGTGTCAGGATTGCATTTTGGTTAGAATAGAGTGCATTTAGGCTTAGAGTTAGTGTTGAAATTGACGACTTAGTGTTAGGGTTAGAAACGATCACATTTAGGGTTAGAGTTATGGTGAGAATTTGTTATACTTGGTATTTGAGGTTTTTTTTAGAATCGAGGTTTAGGGTTAGGCATAGTGTCAGGATTGCATTTTGGTTAGAATAGAGTGCATTTAGGCTGAGGGTTAGTGTTGAAATTGACGAGTTAGTGTTAGGGTTAGAAACGAGCACATTTAGGGTTAGAGTAATGGTGAGAATTCGTTTAGTTACTATTAGAGTTTTTTTTCGTAGAATCGAGGTTTATGGTTGGGCTTAGTGTCAGGATTGCATTTTGGGTAGAATAGAGTGCATTTAGGCTTAGTGTTAGTGTTGAAATTGACGACTTAGTGTTAGGGTTAGAAACGAGCACATTTAGGGTTAGAGTTATGGTGAGAATTTGTTATACTTAGTATTAGAGTTTTTTTTTCGTAGAATCGAGGTTAAGGTTAGGCTTAGTGTCAGGATTGCATTTTGGTTAGAATAGTGTGCATTTAGGCGAAGGGTTAGTGTTGAAATTGACGACTTAGTGTTAGGGTTAGAAACGATCACATTTAGGGTTAGAGTTATGGTGAGAATTTGTTATAGTTAGTTTTAGAGTTTTTTTTTCCTAGAATCGAGGTTTGATGTTATGCTTAGTGTCAGGATTGCATTTTGGTTAGATTAGAGTGCATTTAGGCTTACGGTTAGTGTTGAAGTTGACGAGTTAGTGTTAGGGTTAGAAACGATCGCATTTAGGGTTAGAGTTATGGTGAGAATTTGTTATACTTAGTATTAGAGTTTTTTTTCGTAGAATCGAGTTTAAGGTTAGGCTTAGTGTCAGGATTGCATTTTGGTTAGAATAGAGTGCATTTAGTCTTAGGGTTAGTGTTGAAATTGACGAGTTAGTGTTAGGGTTAGAAACGAGCACATTTAGCGTTAGAGTAATGGTGAGAATTCGTTTAGTTAGTATTAGATTTTTTTTTCCTAGAATCGAGGTTAAGGTTAGGCTTAGTGTCAGGATTGCATTTTGGTTAGAATAGAGTGCATTTAGGCTTAGGGTTAGTGTTGAAATTGACGAGTTAGTGTTAGGGTTAGAAACGAGCACATTTAGGGTTAGAGTTATGGTGAGAATTCGTTACAGTTAGTATTAGAGTTTTATTCATAGAATCGAGGTTTAGGGTTACGCTTAGTGTCAGGATTGCATTTTGGTTAGAATAGAGTGCATTTAGGCTTAGAGTTAGTGTTGAAATTGACGACTTAGTGTTAGGGTTAGAAACGATCACATTTAGGGTTAGAGTTATGGTGAGAATTTGTTATACTTGGTATTTGAGGTTTTTTTTAGAATCGAGGTTTAGGGTTAGGCATAGTGTCAGGATTGCATTTTGGTTAGAATAGAGTGCATTTAGGCTGAGGGTTAGTGTTGAAATTGACGAGTTAGTGTTAGGGTTAGAAACGAGTACATTTAGGGTTAGAGTAATGGTGAGAATTCGTTTAGTTACTATTAGAGTTTTTTTTTCGTAGAATCGATGGTTATGGTTAGGCTTAGTGTCAGGATTGCATTTTCGTTAGAATAGAGTGCATTTAGGCTTAGTGTTAGTGTTGAAATTGACGACTTAGTGTTAGGGTTAGAAACGAGCACATTTAGGGTTAGAGTTATGGTGAGAATTTGTTATGCTTAGTATTAGAGGTTTTTTTCTTAGAATCCAGGCTTAGGGTTAGGCTTAGTGTCAGGATTGCATTTTGGTTATAATAGAGTGCATTTAGGCTTAGGGTTAGTGTTGAAATTGACGAGTTAGTGTTAGGGTTAGAACCGATCACATTTAGGGTTAGAGTTATGGTGAGAATTTGTTATACTTAGTATTAGAGTTTTTTTTCGTAGAATCGAGGTTAAGGTTAGGCTTAGTGTCAGGATTGCATTTTGGTTAGAATAGTGTGCATTTAGGCTAAGGGTTAGTGTTGAAATTGACGACTTAGTGTTAGGGTTAGAAACGAGCACATTTGGCGATATAGTTATGGTGAGAATTTGTTATAGTTAGTTTTAGAGTTTTTATTCCCTTGAATCGAGGTTTGGGGTTATGCTTAGTGTCAATATTGCATTTTGGTTAGATTAGAGTGCATTTAGGCTTACGGTTAGTGTTGAAATTGACGAGTTAGTGTTAGGGTTAGAAACGATCACACTTAGGGTTAGAGTTATGGTGAGAATTTGTTATACTTAGTATTAGAGTTTTTTTTTCGTAGAATCGAGTTTAAGGTTAGGCTTAGTGTCAGGATTGCATTTTGGTTAGAATAGAGTGCATTTAGGCTTAGGGTTAGTGTTGAAATTGACGACTTCGTGTTAGGGTTAGAAACGAGCACATTTAGGGATATAGTTATGGTGAGAATTTGTTATAGTTAGTTTTAGAGTTTTTTTTTCCTAGAATCGAGGTTTGGGGATTAGGCTTAGTGTCAGGATTGCATTTTGGTTAGAATAGGGTGCGTTTAGTCTTAGGGTTAGTGTTGAAATTGACGAGTTAGTGTTAGGGTTAGAAACTAGCACATTTAGGGTTAGAGTTATGGTGAGAATTTGTTATAGTTAGTATTAGAGTTTTTTTCGTAGAATCGAGGTTTAGGGTTAGGCTTAGTGTCAGAATTGCATTTTGGTTAGAATAGAGTGCATTTAGGCTTAGGGTGAGTGTTGAGATTGACGACTTATTGTTAGGGTTAGAAACGAGCACATTTAGGGTTAGAGTTATGGTGAGAATTTGTTATACTTAGTATTGAGTTTTTTTTCGTAGAATCGAGGTTTAGGGTTAGGCTTAGTGTCAGGATTGCATTTTGGTTAGAATAGAGTGCAATTAGGTTTAGGGTTAGTGTTGAAATTGACGAGTTAGTGTTAGGGTTAGAAACAAGCACATTTAGGGTTAGAGTAATGGTGAGAATTCGTTTAGTTAGTATTAGAGTTTTTTTCTTGGAATCGAGGTTTAGGGTTAGGCTTAGTGTCAGGATTGCATTTTGGTTATAAGAGAGTGCATTTAGACTTAGGGTTAGTGTTGAAATTGACGAGTTAGTGTTAGGGTTAGAAACGATCACATTTAGGGTTAGAGTTATGGTGAGAATTTGTTATACTTAGTATTAGAGTTTTTTTCGTAGAATCGAGGTTTAGGGTTATGCTTAGTGTCAGGATTGCACTTTGGTTAGAATAGAGTGCATTTAGGCTTAGGGATAATGTTGAAATTGACGACTTAGTGTTAGGGTTAGAAACGAGCACATTTAGGGTTACAGTAATGGTGAGAATTCCTTAAGTTACTATTAGAGTTTTTTTTCGTAGAATCGATGTTTATGGTTAGGCTTAGTGTCAGGATTGCATTTTCGTTAGAATAGAGTTCATTAGGCTTAGTGTTAGTGTTGAAATTGACGACTTAGTGTTAGGGTTAGAAACGAGCACATTTAGGGTTAGAGTTATGGTGAGAATTTGTTATGCTTAGTATTAGAGGTTTTTTTCTTAGATTCCAGGTTTGGGGTTAGGCTTAGTTGCAGGATTGCATTTTGGTTATAATAGAGTGCATTTAGGCTTAGTGTTAGTGTTGAAATTGACGAGATAGTATTAGGGTTAGAAACGAGCACCTTTAGGGATATAATTATGGTGAGAATTTGTTATAGTTAGTTTTAGAGTTTTTTTTCCTAGAATCGAGGTTTGGGTTTAGGCTTAGTGTCAGGATTGCATTTTGGTTAGAATAGAGTGCATTTAGGCTTAGGGTTAGTGTTGAAATTGACGAGTTAGTGTTAGGTTAGAAACGAGCACATTTAGGGTTAGAGTTATGGTGAGAATTCGTTACAGTTAGTATTAGAGTTTTATTCATAGAATCGAGGTTTAGGGTTACGCTTAGTGTCAGGATTGCATTTTGGTTAGAATAGAGTGCATTTAGGCTTAGAGTTAGTGTTGAAATTGACGACTTAGTGTTAGGGTTAGAAACGATCACATTTAGGGTTAGAGTTATGGTGAGAATTTGTTATACTTGGTATTTGAGGTTTTTTTTAGAATCGAGGTTTAGGGTTAGGCATAGTGTCAGGATTGCATTTTGGTTAGAATAGAGTGCATTTAGGCTGAGGGTTAGTGTTGAAATTGACGAGTTAGTGTTAGGGTTAGAAACGAGCACATTTAGGGTTAGAGTAATGGTGAGAATTCGTTTAGTTACTATTAGAGTTTTTTTTCGTAGAATCGAGGTTTATGGTTGGGCTTAGTGTCAGGATTGCATTTTGGGTAGAATAGAGTGCATTTAGGCTTAGTGTTAGTGTTGAAATTGACGACTTAGTGTTAGGGTTAGAAACGAGCACATTTAGGGTTAGAGTTATGGTGAGAATTTGTTATGCTTAGTATTAGAGGTTTTTTTCTTAGAATCCAGGCTTAGGGTTAGGCTTAGTGTCAGGATTGCATTTTGGTTATAATAGAGTGCATTTAGGCTTAGGGTTACTGTTGAAATTGACGAGTTAGTGTTAGGGTTAGAACCGATCACATTTAGGGTTAGAGTTATGGTGAGAATTTGTTATACTTAGTATTAGAGTTTTTTTTTCGTAGAATCGAGGTTAAGGTTAGGCTTAGTGTCAGGATTGCATTTTGGTTAGAATAGTGTGCATTTAGGCGAAGGGTTAGTGTTGAAATTGACGACTTAGTGTTAGGGTTAGAAACGATCACATTTAGGGTTAGAGTTATGGTGAGAATTTGTTATAGTTAGTTTTAGAGTTTTTTTTTCCCTAGAATCGAGGTTTGATGTTATGCTTAGTGTCAGGATTGCATTTTGGTTAGATTAGAGTGCATTTAGGCTTACGGTTAGTGTTGAAGTTGACGAGTTAGTGTTAGGGTTAGAAACGATCGCATTTAGGGTTAGAGTTATGGTGAGAATTTGTTATACTTAGTATTAGAGTTTTTTTTCGTAGAATCGAGTTTAAGGTTAGGCTTAGTGTCAGGATTGCATTTTGGTTAGAATAGAGTGCATTTAGTCTTAGGGTTAGTGTTGAAATTGACGAGTTAGTGTTAGGGTTAGAAACGAGCACATTTAGCGTTAGAGTAATGGTGAGATTCGTTTAGTTAGTATTAGATTTTTTTTTTCCTAGAATCGAGGTTAAGGTTAGGCTTAGTGTCAGGATTGCATTTTGGTTAGAATAGAGTGCATTTAGGCTTAGGGTTAGTGTTGAAATTGACGAGTTAGTGTTAGGGTTAGAAACGAGCACATTTAGGGTTAGAGTTATGGTGAGAATTCGTTACAGTTAGTATTAGAGTTTTATTCATAGAATCGAGGTTTAGGGTTACGCTTAGTGTCAGGATTGCATTTTGGTTAGAATAGAGTGCATTTAGGCTTAGAGTTAGTGTTGAAATTGACGACTTAGTGTTAGGGTTAGAAACGATCACATTTAGGGTTAGAGTTATGGTGAGAATTTGTTATACTTGGTATTTGAGGTTTTTTTTAGAATCGAGGTTTAGGGTTAGGCATAGTGTCAGGATTGCATTTTGGTTAGAATAGAGTGCATTTAGGCTGAGGGTTAGTGTTGAAATTGACGAGTTAGTGTTAGGGTTAGAAACGAGTACATTTAGGGTTAGAGTAATGGTGAGAATTCGTTTAGTTACTATTAGAGTTTTTTTTCGTAGAATCGAGGTTTATGGTTGGGCTTAGTGTCAGGATTGCATTTTGGGTAGAATAGAGTGCATTTAGGCTTAGTGTTAGTGTTGAAATTGACGACTTAGTGTTAGGGTTAGAAACGAGCACATTTAGGGTTAGAGTTATGGTGAGAATTTGTTATGCTTAGTATTAGAGGTTTTTTTCTTAGAATCCAGGCTTAGGGTTAGGCTTAGTGTCAGGATTGCATTTTGGTTATAATAGAGTGCATTTAGGCTTAGGGTTAGTGTTGAAATTGACGAGTTAGTGTTAGGGTTAGAACCGATCACATTAGGGGTTAGAGTTATGGTGAGAATTTGTTATACTTAGTATTAGAGTTTTTTTTCGTAGAATCGAGTTAAGGTTAGGCTTAGTGTCAGGATTGCATTTTGGTTAGAATAGTGTGCATTTAGGCTAAGGGTTAGTGTTGAAATTGACGACTTAGTGTTAGGGTTAGAAACGATCACATTTAGGGTTAGAGTTATGGTGAGAATTTGTTATAGTTAGTTTTAGAGTTTTTTTTTTCCTAGAATCGAGGTTTGGGGTTATGCTTAGTGTCAGGATTGCATTTTGGTTAGATTAGAGTGCATTAGGCTTACGGTTAGTGTGAAATTGACGAGTTAGTGTTAGGGTTAGAAACGATCACACTTAGGGTTAGAGTTATGGTGAGAATTTGTTATACTTAGTATTAGAGTTTTTTTTTCGTAGAATCGAGTTTAAGGTTAGGCTTAGTGTCAGGATTGCATTTTGGTTAGAATAGAGTGCATTTAGGCTTAGGGTTAGTGTTGAAATTGACGACTTCGTGTTAGGGTTAGAAACGAGCACATTTAGGGATATAGTTATGGTGAGAATTTGTTATAGTTAGTTTAGAGTTTTTTTTCCTAGAATCGAGGTTTGGGGATTAGGCTTAGTGTCAGGATTGCATTTTGGTTAGAATAGGGTGCGTTTAGTCTTAGGGTTAGTGTTGAAATTGACGAGTTAGTGTTAGGGTTAGAAACTAGCACATTTAGGGTTAGAGTTATGGTGAGAATTTGTTATAGTTAGTATTAGAGTTTTTTTCGTAGAATCGAGGTTTAGGGTTAGGCTTAGTGTCAGAATTGCATTTTGGTTAGAATAGAGTGCATTTAGGCTTAGGGTGAGTGTTGAGATTGACGACTTATTGTTAGGGTTAGAAACGAGCACATTTAGGGTTAGAGTTATGGTGAGAATTTGTTATACTTAGTATTGAGTTTTTTTTCGTAGAATCGAGGTTTAGGGTTAGGCTTAGTGTCAGGATTGCATTTTGGTTAGAATAGAGTGCAATTAGGTTTAGGGTTAGTGTTGAAATTGACGAGTTAGTGTTAGGGTTAGAAACAAGCACATTTAGGGTTAGAGTAATGGTGAGAATTCGTTTAGTTAGTATTAGAGTTTTTTTCTTGGAATCGAGGTTTAGGGTTAGGCTTAGTGTCAGGATTGCATTTTGGTTATAAGAGAGTGCATTTAGACTTAGGGTTAGTGTTGAAATTGACGAGTTAGTGTTAGGGTTAGAAACGATCACATTAGGGTTAGAGTTATGGTGAGAATTTGTTATACTTAGTATTAGAGTTTTTTTCGTAGAATCGAGTTTAGGGTTATGCTTAGTGTCAGGATTGCACTTTGGTTAGAATAGAGTGCATTAGGCTTAGGGATAATGTTGAAATTGACGACTTAGTGTTAGGGTTAGAAACGAGCACATTTAGGGTTACAGTAATGGTGAGAATTCCTTAAGTTACTATTAGAGTTTTTTTTCGTAGAATCGATGTTTATGGTTAGGCTTAGTGTCAGGATTGCATTTTCGTTAGAATAGAGTTCATTTAGGCTTAGTGTTAGTGTTGAAATTGACGACTTAGTGTTAGGGTTAGAAACGAGCACATTTAGGGTTAGAGTTATGGTGAGAATTTGTTATGCTTAGTATTAGAGGTTTTTTTCTTAGATTCCAGGTTTGGGGTTAGGCTTAGTTGCAGGATTGCATTTTGGTTATAATAGAGTGCATTTAGGCTTAGTGTTAGTGTTGAAATTGACGAGATAGTATTAGGGTTAGAAACGAGCACCTTTAGGGATATAATTATGGTGAGAATTTGTTATAGTTAGTTTTAGAGTTTTTTTTTCCTAGAATCGAGGTTTGGGTTTAGGCTTAGTGTCAGGATTGCATTTTGGTTAGAATAGAGTGCATTTAGGCTTAGGGTTAGTGTTGAAATTGACGAGTTAGTGTTAGGGTTAGAAACGAGCACATTTAGGGTTAGAGTTATGGTGAGAATTCGTTACAGTTAGTATTAGAGTTTTATTCATAGAATCGAGGTTTAGGGTTACGCTTAGTGTCAGGATTGCATTTTGGTTAGAATAGAGTGCATTTAGGCTTAGAGTTAGTGTTGAAATTGACGACTTAGTGTTAGGGTTAGAAACGATCACATTTAGGGTTAGAGTTATGGTGAGAATTTGTTATACTTGGTATTTGAGGTTTTTTTTAGAATCGAGGTTTAGGGTTAGGCATAGTGTCAGGATTGCATTTGGTTAGAATAGAGTGCATTTAGGCTGAGGGTTAGTGTTGAAATTGACGAGTTAGTGTTAGGGTTAGAAACGAGCACATTTAGGATAGAGTAATGGTGAGAATTCGTTTAGTTACTATTAGAGTTTTTTTTCGTAGAATCGAGGTTTATGGTTGGGCTTAGTGTCAGGATTGCATTTTGGGTAGAATAGAGTGCATTTAGGCTTAGTGTTAGTGTTGAAATTGACGACTTAGTGTTAGGGTTAGAAACGAGCACATTTAGGGTTAGAGTTATGGTGAGAATTTGTTATACTTAGTATTAGAGTTTTTTTTCGTAGAATCGAGGTTAAGGTTAGGCTTAGTGTCAGGATTGCATTTTGGTTAGAATAGTGTGCATTTAGGCGAAGGGTTAGTGTTGAAATTGACGACTTAGTGTTAGGGTTAGAAACGATCACATTTAGGGTTAGAGTTATGGTGAGAATTTGTTATAGTTAGTTTTAGAGTTTTTTTTCCTAGAATCGAGGTTTGATGTTATGCTTAGTGTCAGGATTGCATTTTGGTTAGATTAGAGTGCATTTAGGCTTACGGTTAGTGTTGAAGTTGACGAGTTAGTGTTAGGGTTAGAAACGATCGCATTTAGGGTTAGAGTTATGGTGAGAATTTGTTATACTTAGTATTAGAGTTTTTTTCGTAGAATCGAGTTTAAGGTTAGGCTTAGTGTCAGGATTGCATTTTGGTTAGAATAGAGTGCATTTAGTCTTAGGGGTTAGTGTTGAAATTGACGAGTTAGTGTTAGGGTTAGAAACGAGCACATTTAGCGTTAGAGTAATGGTGAGAATTCGTTTAGTTAGTATTAGATTTTTTTTTCCTAGAATCGAGGTTAAGGTTAGGCTTAGTGTCAGGATTGCATTTTTGGTTAGAATAGAGTGCATTTAGG
>NW_027325313.1:0-33672 GCF_028372415.1 Notamacropus eugenii | reverse complement strand
GTTAGGGTTAGGGTTAGAATCAGGCGCATTTTTAGTGTTGTGGTTTTCGTCAGGGTATGGCTTAGAGTGTACTTAGTGGTCGGGCTATGAGTAGAGGTAGGATTAGGGTTAAGGTTTGTGTTGGTAGAATCGAGGTTTAGGGTTAGGCTTAGGGTCAGGAATGGCTTTTGGGTTAGAGTCGAGTGTATTTAGGGTTAGGGATAGTTTTGAATTTGACGATTTAGTGTTTGGTTAGAATCGAGCACATTTAGGGTTAGAGTTATGGTTAGAATCCACTATGTTTAAGCTTAAGGTTAGGGTTAGGGTTATTAGGGTCAGGATGAGAATCGAGAGCATTTAAGGATAGTGTTAGGGTTAGAGTTAGGTTTAGGGTTAGGTTTCGTAGAATTGAGGGTTAGGGTTAGGGTTAGGGATAGAATCAAGCGCATTTTTAGTGTTAGGGTTGGGTCAGGGTTAGCGTTAGAGTGCATATAGAGGTAGGGATAGGAGTAGGGTTGGGATTCGGGTTAGGGTTTGTGTTGGTAGAATCGAGGTTAGGGTTAGGCTTAGGGTCAGGATTGCCTTTTGGGTTCGAGTCGAGTGCATTTAGGGTTAGGCTTAGTGTTGAGATCGACGATTTAGTGTTAGGGTTATAATCGAGCACATTAGGGTTAGAGTTATGGTTAGAATCCAGTGCATTTAGGGTTAGGATTAGGGATAGGGTTAGGTTTATGTTTAGGGTGTGGGTTAGAATCGAGTGCATTTTAGGATAGTGTTAGGGTTAGAGTTAGGTATCGGGTGAGGTTTCGTGGAATCGAGGGTCAGTGTTAGGGTGAGGGTTAGGGTTAGGATTAGGGTTAGAGTCAGGAGCATTTTTAGCGTTAGGGTTGGGGTTAGGGCCAGGGTTTGAGTGCATTTAGGGGTAGGAGAGAAGTTGGGTTAGGATTAGGGTTAGGGTTTGTGTTGGTAGAATCGAGGTTTTGGGTTAGGCTTAGGGTCAGGAGAGCATTTTGGGTCATAATTCAGAGCATTTGGGCTTAGGGTTAGTGTTGAAATTGATGATTTAGTGATAGCATTAGAATCAGGCACATTTAGGGATAGAGTTATGATTAGAATTCAGTGCATTTAGGGTTAGGGTTAGGGTTAGGGTTAGGTTTAGGGTCAGCGTTAGAATCGAGAGCATTAAGGATAGTGCTAGAGTTAGAGTTAGGTTTAGGATTAGGTTCCGTAGAATTGAGGGTTAGGGTTAGCGTTAGGGTCGGGATTGCCTTTTGCGTTAGAATTGAGTGCATTTAGGGTTAGCGTTAGTGTTGAGATTGACGATTTAGTGTTAGGGTTATAATCGAGCACATTAGGGTTAGAGTTATGGTTAGAATCCACTGCATTTAGGCTTAGGGTTAGGATTAGGGTTATTAGGGTCAGGATTAGAATCGAGAGCATTTAAGGATAGTGCTAGGGTTAGAGTTAGGTTTAGGGTTAGCTTTCGTAGAAGCGAGGGTTAGGCTTAGGGTTAGGCTTAGGGTGAGGGTTAGGGTTAGAATCAAGCACAGTTTTAGTGTTAGCGTTAGGGTGAGGGTTAGGGTTAAAGTGCTTTTAGGGCTACTGGTAGGGTTAGGGTTAGGATTAGGGTTAAGGTTTGTGTTGGTAGATTCGAGGTTTAGGTTTAGGCTTAGGGTCAGGATTGCATTTTGGATCAGAATCGAGTGTATTTAGGCTTTGGCTTAGTGTTCAAATTGATGATTTAATGTTGGGGTTTGAATCGAGCACATTTAGGGTTAGAGTTCTGGTTAGAATTCGTTAGGGTTAGGGTTAGTGTTAGGGGTAGGGGTAGGGTTAGAGTGCATTGAGAGGTAGGTGTAGGGGTATGGTTAAGATTAGGGTTAGGGTTTGTGTGGGTAGAATCGAGGTTTAGGGTTAGGCTTAGGGTCAGGATTGCCTTTTGGGTAAGAATCGAGTGCATTTAGGGTTAGAGTTAGTGTTGAGATTGACGATTTAGTGTTAGGCTTAGAATCGAGAACATTTAGGGTTAGAGTTATGGTTAGCATTCGCTAGGGTTAGGGTTAGAGTTAGGGCTAGGGGTAGGGTTAGAGTGCATATAGAGGTAGGGATAGGAGTAGGGTTAGGATTAGTGTTAAGGTTTGTGTGGGTAGAATCGAGGTTTAGGTTTAAGCTTAGGGTCAGGATTGCATTTTGGATCAGAATCGAGTGTATTTAGGCTTTGGCTTAGTGTTCAAATTGACGATTTAGTGTTAGGGTTTGAATCGAGCACATTTAGGGTTAGAGTTATGGTTAGAATTCAGTGCCTTTAGGGTTAGGGTTAGGGTTAGGGTCAGGGTTAAAATCGAGAGCATTTAAGGCTAGTGCTAGGGTTAGAGTTAGATTGAGCCTTTGCTTTCGTAGAATCGAAGGTTAGGCTTAAGGTTAGGCTTAAGGTTAGGGTTAGAGTTAGAATCAGGCGCATTTTTAGTGTTCTGGTTTTCGTTATGGTATGGCTTAGAGTGCATTAGGGGTAGGGTAGGAGTAGGGTTAGGATTAGGGTTAAGGTTTGTGTTGGTAGCATCGAGGTTTAGGGTTAGGCTTAGGGTCAGAAATGGCTTTTGGGTTAGGATCCAGTGCATTTAGGCTTAGGGATGGTGTTGAAATTGACGATTTAGTGTTAGGCTTAGAATCGAGCACATTTAGGGTTAGAGTTTTGGTTAGAATTCCTTAGGGTTAGGGTTAGTGTTAGGGGTAGGGGTAGGGTTAGAGTGCATTGAGGGGTAAGGTTAGGGGTAGAATTAGGATTAGGGTCAGGGTTTGTGTGGGTAGAATCGACGTTTAGGGTTGGGCTTAGGGTCAGGATTGCCTTTTGGGTTAGAATCGAGTGCATTTGGGTTAGGGTTAGTGTTGAGATTGACGATTTAGTGTTAGGCTTAGAACTGAGAACATTTAGGGTTAGAGTTTTGGTTAGAATTCGCTAGGGTTATTGTTAGGGTTAGGGGTACGGGTGGGGTTAGAGTGCATATAAAGGTAGGGATAGGAGTAGGGTTAGGATTAGGGTTAAGGTTTGTGTGGGTTGAATCGAGGTTTAGGTTTAAGCTTAGGGTCAGGATTGCATTTTGGATCAGAATCGAGTGTATTTAGGCTTTGGCTTAGTGTTCAAATTGAGGCATTTAGGGTTAGGGTTTGAATGGAGCACAGTTAGGGTTAGAGTTATGTTTAGAATTTAGTGCCTTTAAGGTTAGGGTTAGGGTTAGTGTTAGGGTTAGGGTCAGGGTTAAAATCGAGAGCATTTAAGGATAGTGCTAGAGTTAGAGTTAGGTTTAGCGTTCGCTTTCGTAGAATCGAGCTTTAGGCTTATGGTAAGGCTTAGGGTTAGGGTTAGGGTTAGAATCAGGCGCATTTTTAGTGTTGTGGTTTTCGTCAGGGTATGGCTTAGAGTGTACTTAGTGGTCGGGCTATGAGTAGAGGTAGGATTAGGGTTAAGGTTTGTGTTGGTAGAATCGAGGTTTAGGGTTAGGCTTAGGGTCAGGAATGGCTTTTGGGTTAGAGTCGAGTGTATTTAGGGTTAGGGATAGTTTTGAATTTGACGATTTAGTGTTTGGTTAGAATCGAGCACATTTAGGGTTAGAGTTATGGTTAGAATCCACTATGTTTAAGCTTAAGGTTAGGGTTAGGGTTATTAGGGTCAGGATGAGAATCGAGAGCATTTAAGGATAGTGTTAGGGTTAGAGTTAGGTTTAGGGTTAGGTTTCGTAGAATTGAGGGTTAGGGTTAGGGTTAGGGATAGAATCAAGCGCATTTTTAGTGTTAGGGGTTGGGTCAGGGTTAGCGTTAGAGTGCATATAGAGGTAGGGATAGGAGTAGGGTTGGGATTCGGGTTGGGGTTTGTGTTGGTAGAATCGAGGTTTAGGGTTAGGCTTAGGGTCAGGATTGCCTTTTGGGTTCGAGTCGAGTGCATTTAGGGTTAGGCTTAGTGTTGAGATCGACGATTTAGTGTTAGGGTTATAATCGAGCACATTAGGGTTAGAGTTATGGTTAGAATCCAGTGCATTTAGGGTTAGGATTAGGGATAGGGTTAGGTTTATGTTTAGGGTGTGGGTTAGAATCGAGTGCATTTTAGGATAGTGTTAGGGTTAGAGTTAGGTATCGGGTGAGGTTTCGTGGAATCGAGGGTCAGTGTTAGGGTGAGGGTTAGGGTTAGGATTAGGGTTAGAGTCAGGAGCATTTTTAGCGTTAGGGTTGGGGTTAGGGCCAGGGTTTGAGTGCATTTAGGGGTAGGAGAGAAGTTGGGTTAGGATTAGGGTTAGGGTTTGTGTTGGTAGAATCGAGGTTTTGGGTTAGGCTTAGGGTCAGGAGAGCATTTTGGGTCATAATTCAGAGCATTTGGGCTTAGGGTTAGTGTTGAAATTGATGATTTAGTGATAGCATTAGAATCAGGCACATTTAGGGATAGAGTTATGATTAGAATTCAGTGCATTTAGGGTTAGGGTTAGGGTTAGGGTTAGGTTTAGGGTCAGCGTTAGAATCGAGAGCATTAAGGATAGTGCTAGAGTTAGAGTTAGGTTTAGGATTAGGTTCCGTAGAATTGAGGGTTAGGGTTAGCGTTAGGGTCGGGATTGCCTTTTGCGTTAGAATTGAGTGCATTTAGGGTTAGCGTTAGTGTTGAGATTGACGATTTAGTGTTAGGGTTATAATCGAGCACATTAGGGTTAGAGTTATGGTTAGAATCCACTGCATTTAGGCTTAGGGTTAGGATTAGGGTTATTAGGGTCAGGATTAGAATCGAGAGCATTTAAGGATAGTGCTAGGGTTAGAGTTAGGTTTAGGGTTAGCTTTCGTAGAAGCGAGGGTTAGGCTTAGGGTTAGGCTTAGGGTGAGGGTTAGGGTTAGAATCAAGCACAGTTTTAGTGTTAGCGTTAGGGTGAGGGTTAGGGTTAAAGTGCTTTTAGGGCTACTGGTAGGGTTAGGGTTAGGATTAGGGTTAAGGTTTGTGTTGGTAGATTCGAGGTTTAGGTTTAGGCTTAGGGTCAGGATTGCATTTTGGATCAGAATCGAGTGTATTTAGGCTTTGGCTTAGTGTTCAAATTGATGATTTAATGTTGGGGTTTGAATCGAGCACATTTAGGGTTAGAGTTCTGGTTAGAATTCGTTAGGGTTAGGGTTAGTGTTAGGGGTAGGGTAGGGTTAGAGTGCATTGAGAGGTAGGTGTAGGGGTATGGTTAAGATTAGGGTTAGGGTTTGTGTGGGTAGAATCGAGGTTTAGGGTTAGGCTTAGGGTCAGGATTGCCTTTTGGGTAAGAATCGAGTGCATTTAGGGTTAGGGTTAGTGTTGAGATTGACGATTTAGTGTTAGGCTTAGAATCGAGAACATTTAGGGTTAGAGTTATGGTTAGCATTCGCTAGGGTTAGGGTTAGAGTTAGGGCTAGGGGTAGGGTTAGAGTGCATATAGAGGTAGGGATAGGAGTAGGGTTAGGATTAGTGTTAAGGTTTGTGTGGGTAGAATCGAGGTTTAGGTTTAAGCTTAGGGTCAGGATTGCATTTTGGATCAGAATCGAGTGTATTTAGGCTTTGGCTTAGTGTTCAAATTGACGATTTAGTGTTAGGGTTTGAATCGAGCACATTTAGGGTTAGAGTTATGGTTAGAATTCAGTGCCTTTAGGGTTAGGGTTAGGGTTAGGGTCAGGGTTAAAATCGAGAGCATTTAAGGCTAGTGCTAGGGTTAGAGTTAGATTGAGCCTTTGCTTTCGTAGAATCGAAGGTTAGGCTTAAGGTTAGGCTTAAGGTTAGGGTTAGAGTTAGAATCAGGCGCATTTTTAGTGTTCTGGTTTTCGTTATGGTATGGCTTAGAGTGCATTAGGGGTAGGGGTAGGAGTAGGGTTAGGATTAGGGTTAAGGTTTGTGTTGGTAGCATCGAGGTTTAGGGTTAGGCTTAGGGTCAGAAATGGCTTTTGGGTTAGGATCCAGTGCATTTAGGCTTAGGGATGGTGTTGAAATTGACGATTTAGTGTTAGGCTTAGAATCGAGCACATTTAGGGTTAGAGTTTTGGTTAGAATTCCTTAGGGTTAGGGTTAGTGTTAGGGGTAGGGGTAGGGTTAGAGTGCATTGAGGGGTAAGGTTAGGGGTAGAATTAGGATTAGGGTCAGGGTTTGTGTGGGTAGAATCGACGTTTAGGGTTGGGCTTAGGGTCAGGATTGCCTTTTGGGTTAGAATCGAGTGCATTTGGGTTAGGGTTAGTGTTGAGATTGACGATTTAGTGTTAGGCTTAGAACTGAGAACATTTAGGGTTAGAGTTTTGGTTAGAATTCGCTAGGGTTATTGTTAGGGTTAGGGGTACGGGTGGGGTTAGAGTGCATATAGAGGTAGGGATAGGAGTAGGGTTAGGATTAGGGTTAAGGTTTGTGTGGGTTGAATCGAGGTTTAGGTTTAAGCTTAGGGTCAGGATTGCATTTTGGATCAGAATCGAGTGTATTTAGGTTTTGGCTTAGTGTTCAAATTGAGGCATTTAGGGTTAGGGTTTGAATGGAGCACAGTTAGGGTTAGAGTTATGTTTAGAATTTAGTGCCTTTAAGGTTAGGGTTAGGGTTAGTGTTAGGGTTAGGGTCAGGGTTAAAATCGAGAGCATTTAAGGATAGTGCTAGAGTTAGAGTTAGGTTTAGCGTTCGCTTTCGTAGAATCGAGCTTTAGGCTTATGGTAAGGCTTAGGGTTAGGGTTAGGGTTAGAATCAGGCGCATTTTTAGTGTTGTGGTTTTCGTCAGGGTATGGCTTAGAGTGTACTTAGTGGTCGGGCTATGAGTAGAGTTAGGATTAGGGTTAAGGTTTGTGTTGGTAGAATCGAGGTTTAGGGTTAGGCTTAGGGTCAGGAATGGCTTTTGGGTTAGAGTCGAGTGTATTTAGGGTTAGGGATAGTTTTGAATTTGACGATTTAGTGTTTGGTTAGAATCGAGCACATTTAGGGTTAGAGTTATGGTTAGAATCCACTATGTTTAAGCTTAAGGTTAGGGTTAGGGTTATTAGGGTCAGGATGAGAATCGAGAGCATTTAAGGATAGTGTTAGGGTTAGAGTTAGGTTTAGGGTTAGGTTTCGTAGAATTGAGGGTTAGGGTTAGGGTTAGGGATAGAATCAAGCGCATTTTTCGTGTTAGGGGTTGGGTCAGGGTTAGCGTTAGAGTGCATATAGAGGTAGGGATAGGAGTAGGGTTGGGATTCGGGTTGGGGTTTGTGTTGGTAGAATCGAGGTTTAGGGTTAGGCTTAGGGTCAGGATTGCCTTTTGGGTTCGAGTCGAGTGCATTTAGGGTTAGGCTTAGTGTTGAGATCGACGATTTAGTGTTAGGGTTATAATCGAGCACATTAGGGTTAGAGTTATGGTTAGAATCCAGTGCATTTAGGGTTAGGATTAGGGATAGGGTTAGGTTTATGTTTAGGGTGTGGGTTAGAATCGAGTGCATTTTAGGATAGTGTTAGGGTTAGAGTTAGGTATCGGGTGAGGTTTCGTGGAATCGAGGGTCAGTGTTAGGGTGAGGGTTAGGGTTAGGATTAGGGTTAGAGTCAGGAGCATTTTTAGCGTTAGGGTTGGGGTTAGGGCCAGGGTTTGAGTGCATTTAGGGGTAGGAGAGAAGTTGGGTTAGGATTAGGGTTAGGGTTTGTGTTGGTAGAATCGAGGTTTTGGGTTAGGCTTAGGGTCAGGAGAGCATTTTGGGTCATAATTCAGAGCATTTGGGCTTAGGGTTAGTGTTGAAATTGATGATTTAGTGATAGCATTAGAATCAGGCACATTTAGGGATAGAGTTATGATTAGAATTCAGTGCATTTAGGGTTAGGGTTAGGGTTAGGGTTAGGTTTAGGGTCAGCGTTAGAATCGAGAGCATTAAGGATAGTGCTAGAGTTAGAGTTAGGTTTAGGATTAGGTTCCGTAGAATTGAGGGTTAGGGTTAGCGTTAGGGTCGGGATTGCCTTTTGCGTTAGAATTGAGTGCATTTAGGGTTAGCGTTAGTGTTGAGATTGACGATTTAGTGTTAGGGTTATAATCGAGCACATTAGGGTTAGAGTTATGGTTAGAATCCACTGCATTTAGGCTTAGGGTTAGGATTAGGGTTATTAGGGTCAGGATTAGAATCGAGAGCATTTAAGGATAGTGCTAGGGTTAGAGTTAGGTTTAGGGTTAGCTTTCGTAGAAGCGAGGGTTAGGCTTAGGGTTAGGCTTAGGGTGAGGGTTAGGGTTAGAATCAAGCACAGTTTTAGTGTTAGCGTTAGGGTGAGGGTTAGGGTTAAAGTGCTTTTAGGGCTACTGGTAGGGTTAGGGTTAGGATTAGGGTTAAGGTTTGTGTTGGTAGATTCGAGGTTTAGGTTTAGGCTTAGGGTCAGGATTGCATTTTGGATCAGAATCGAGTGTATTTAGGCTTTGGCTTAGTGTTCAAATTGATGATTTAATGTTGGGGTTTGAATCGAGCACATTTAGGGTTAGAGTTCTGGTTAGAATTCGTTAGGGTTAGGGTTAGTGTTAGGGGTAGGGGTAGGGTTAGAGTGCATTGAGGGGTAGGTGTAGGGGTATGGTTAAGATTAGGGTTAGGGTTTGTGTGGGTGGAATCGAGGTTTAGGGTTAGGCTTAGGGTCAGGATTGCCTTTTGGGTAAGAATCGAGTGCATTTAGGGTTAGGGTTAGTGTTGAGATTGACGATTTAGTGTTAGGCTTAGTATCGAGAAGATTTAGGGTTAGAGTTATGGTTAGCATTCGCTAGGGTTAGGGTTAGAGTTAGGGCTAGGGGTAGGGTTAGAGTGCATATAGAGGTAGGGATAGGAATAGGGTTAGGATTAGTGTTAAGGTTTGTGTGGGCAGAATCGAGGTTTAGGTTTAAGCTTAGGGTCAGGATTGCATTTTGGATCAGAATCGAGTGTATTTAGGCTTTGGGTTAGTGTTCAAATTGAGGCATTTAGGGTTACGGTTTGAATCGAGCACATTCAGGGTTAGAGTTATGGTTAGAATTCAGTGCCTTTAGGGTTAGGGTTAGGGTTAGTGTTAGGGTTAGGGTCAGGGTTAAAATCGAGAGCATTTAAGGGTAGTGCTAGGGTTAGAGTTAGGTTTAGCCTTTGCTTTCGTAGAATCGAAAGTTAGGCTTAAGGTTAGGCTTAAGGTTAGGGTTAGAGTTAGAATCAGGCGCATTTTTAGTGTTCTGGTTTTCGTTATGGTATGGCTTAGAGTGCATTAGGGGTAGGGGTAGGAGTAGGGTTAGGATTAGGGTTAAGGTTTGTGTTGGTAGCATCGAGGTTTAGGGTTAGGTTTAGGGTCAGAAATGGCTTTTGGGTTAGGATCCAGTGCATTTAGGCTTAGGGATGGTGTTGAAATTGACGATTTAGTGTTAGGCTTAGAATCGAGCACATTTAGGGTTAGAGTTTTGGTTAGAATTCCTTAGGGTTAGGGTTAGTGTTAGGGGTAGGGGTAGGGTTAGAGTGCATTGAGGGGTAAGGTTAGGGGTAGAATTAGGATTAGGGTCAGGGTTTGTGTGGGTAGAATCGACGTTTAGGGTTGGGCTTAGGGTCAGGATTGCCTTTTGGGTTAGAATCGAGTGCATTTGGGTTAGGGTTAGTGTTGAGATTGACGATTTAGTGTTAGGCTTAGAACTGAGAACATTTAGGGTTAGAGTTTTGGTTAGAATTCGCTAGGGTTATTGTTAGGGTTAGGGGTAGGGGTGGGGTTAGAGTGCATATAGAGGTAGGGATAGGAGTAGGGTTAGGATTAGGGTTAAGGTTTGTGTGGGTTGAATCGAGGTTTAGGTTTAAGCTTAGGGTCAGGATTGCATTTTGGATCAGAATCGAGTGTATTTAGGCTTTGGCTTAGTGTTCAAATTGAGGCATTTAGGGTTAGGGTTTGAATGGAGCACAGTTAGGGTTAGAGTTATGTTTAGAATTTAGTGCCTTTAAGGTTAGGGTTAGGGTTAGTGTTAGGGTTAGGGTCAGGGTTAAAATCGAGAGCATTTAAGGATAGTGCTAGAGTTAGAGTTAGGTTTAGCGTTCGCTTTCGTAGAATCGAGCTTTAGGCTTATGGTAAGGCTTAGGGTTAGGGTTAGGGTTAGAATCAGGCGCATTTTTAGTGTTGTGGTTTTCGTCAGGGTATGGCTTAGAGTGTACTTAGTGGTCGGGCTATGAGTAGAGGTAGGATTAGGGTTAAGGTTTGTGTTGGTAGAATCGAGGTTTAGGGTTAGGCTTAGGGTCAGGAATGGCTTTTGGGTTAGAGTCGAGTGTATTTAGGGTTAGGGATAGTTTTGAATTTGACGATTTAGTGTTTGGTTAGAATCGAGCACATTTAGGGTTAGAGTTATGGTTAGAATCCACTATGTTTAAGCTTAAGGTTAGGGTTAGGGTTATTAGGGTCAGGATGAGAATCGAGAGCATTTAAGGATAGTGTTAGGGTTAGAGTTAGGTTTAGGGTTAGGTTTCATAGAATTGAGGGTTAGGGTTAGGGTTAGGGATAGAATCAAGCGCATTTTTCGTGTTAGGGGTTGGGTCAGGGTTAGCGTTAGAGTGCATATAGAGGTAGGGATAGGAGTAGGGTTGGGATTCGGGTTGGGGTTTGTGTTGGTAGAATCGAGGTTTAGGGTTAGGCTTAGGGTCAGGATTGCCTTTTGGGTTCGAGTCGAGTGCATTTAGGGTTAGGCTTAGTGTTGAGATCGACGATTTAGTGTTAGGTTTATAATCGAGCACATTAGGGTTTGAGTTATGGTTAGAATCCAGTGCATTTAGGGTTAGGATTAGGGATAGGGTTAGGTTTATGTTTAGGGTGTGGGTTAGAATCGAGTGCATTTTAGGATAGTGTTAGGGTTAGAGTTAGGTATAGGGTGAGGTTTCGTAGAATCGAGGGTCAGTGTTAGGGTGAGGGTTAGGGTTAGGATTAGGGTTAGAGTCAGGAGCATTTTTAGCGTTAGGGTTGGGGTTAGGGCCAGGGTTTGAGTGCATTTAGGGGTAGGAGAGAAGTTGGGTTAGGATTAGGGTTAGGGTTTGTGTTGGTAGAATCGAGGTTTTGGGTTAGGCTTAGGGTCAGGAGAGCATTTTGGGTCATAATTCAGAGCATTTGGGCTTAGGGTTAGTGTTGAAATTGATGATTTAGTGATAGCATTAGAATCAGGCACATTTAGGGATAGACTTATGATTAGAATTCAGTGCATTTAGGGTTAGGGTTAGGGTTAGGGTTAGGTTTAGGGTCAGCGTTAGAATCGAGAGCATTAAGGATAGTGCTAGAGTTAGAGTTAGGTTTAGGATTAGGTTCCGTAGAATTGAGGGTTAGGGTTAGCGTTAGGGTCGGGATTGCCTTTTGCGTTAGAATTGAGTGCATTTAGGGTTAGCGTTAGTGTTGAGATTGACGATTTAGTGTTAGGGTTATAATCGAGCACATTAGGGTTAGAGTTATGGTTAGAATCCACTGCATTTAGGCTTAGGGTTAGGATTAGGGTTATTAGGGTCAGGATTAGAATCGAGAGCATTTAAGGATAGTGCTAGGGTTAGAGTTAGGTTTAGGGTTAGCTTTCGTAGAAGCGAGGGTTAGGCTTAGGGTTAGGCTTAGGGTGAGGGTTAGGGTTAGAATCAAGCACAGTTTTAGTGTTCGCGTTAGGGTGAGGGTTAGGGTTAAAGTGCTTTTAGGGCTACTGGTAGGGTTAGGGTTAGGATTAGGGTTAAGGTTTGTGTTGGTAGATTCGAGGTTTAGGTTTAGGCTTAGGGTCAGGATTGCATTTTGGATCAGAATCGAGTGTATTTAGGCTTTGGCTTAGTGTTCAAATTGATGATTTAATGTTGGGGTTTGAATCGAGCACATTTAGGGTTAGAGTTCTGGTTAGAATTCGTTAGGGTTAGGGTTAGTGTTAGGTGTAGGGGTAGGGTTAGAGTGCATTGAGGGGTAGGTGTAGGGGTATGGTTAAGATTAGGGTTAGGGTTTGTGTGGGTGGAATCGAGGTTTAGGGTTAGGCTTAGGGTCAGGATTGCCTTTTGGGTAAGAATCGAGTGCATTTAGGGTTAGGGTTAGTGTTGAGATTGACGATTTAGTGTTAGGCTTAGTATCGAGAAGATTTAGGGTTAGAGTTATGGTTAGCATTCGCTAGGGTTAGGGTTAGAGTTAGGGCTAGGGGTAGGGTTAGAGTGCATATAGAGGTAGGGATAGGAGTAGGGTTAGGATTAGTGTTAAGGTTTGTGTGGGTAGAATCGAGGTTTAGGTTTAAGCTTAGGGTCAGGATTGCATTTTGGATCAGAATCGAGTGTATTTAGGCTTTGGGTTAGTGTTCAAATTGAGGCATTTAGGGTTACGGTTTGAATCGAGCACATTCAGGGTTAGAGTTATGGTTAGAATTCAGTGCCTTTAGGGTTAGGGTTAGGGTTAGTGTTAGGGTTAGGGTCAGGGTTAAAATCGAGAGCATTTAAGGGTAGTGCTAGGGTTAGAGTTAGGTTTAGCCTTTGCTTTCGTAGAATCGAAAGTTAGGCTTAAGTTTAGGCTTAAGGTTAGGGTTAGAGTTAGAATCAGGCGCATTTTTAGTGTTCTGGTTTTCGTTATGGTATGGCTTAGAGTGCATTAGGGGTAGGGGTAGGAGTAGGGTTAGGATTAGGGTTAAGGTTTGTGTTGGTAGCATCGAGGTTTAGGGTTAGGCTTAGCGTCAGAAATGGCTTTTGGGTTAGGATCCAGTCCATTTAGGCTTAGGGATGGTGTTGAAATTGACGATTTAGTGTTAGGGTTAGAATCGAGCACATTTAGGGTTAGAGTTTTGGTTAGAATTCCTTAGGGTTAGGGTTAGTGTTAGGGGTAGGGGTAGGGTTAGAGTGCATTGAGGGGTAAGGGTAGGGGTAGAATTAGGATTAGGGTCAGGGTTTGTGTGGGTAGAATCGACGTTTAGGGTTGGGCTTAGGGTCAGGATTGCCTTTTGGGTTAGAATCGAGTGCATTTGGGTTAGGGTTAGTGTTGAGATTGACGATTTAGTGTTAGGCTTAGAATTGAGAACATTTAGGGTTAGAGTTTTGGTTAGAATTCGCTAGGGTTATTGTTAGGGTTAGGGGTAGGGGTGGGGTTAGAGTGCATATAGAGGTAGGGATAGGAGTAGGGTTAGGATTAGAGTTAAGGTTTGTGTGTTTTGAATCGAGGTTTAGGTTTAAGCTTAGGGTCAGGATTGCATTTTGGATCAGAATCGAGTGTATTTAGGCTTTGGCTTAGTGTTCAAATTGAGGCGTTTAAGGTTAGGGTTTGAATGGAGCACAGTTAGGGTTAGTGTTATGTTTAGAATTTAGTGCCTTTAGGGTTAGGGTTAGGGTTAGTGTTAGGGTTAGGGTCAGGGTTAAAATCGAGAGCATTTAAGGATAGTGCTAGAGTTAGAGTTAGGTTTAGCGTTCGCTTTCGTAGAATCGAGGTTTAGGCTTATGGTAAGGCTTAGGGTTAGGGTTAGGGTTAGAATCAGGCGCATTTTTAGTGTTGTGGTTTTCGTCAGGGTATGGCTTAGAGTGTACTTAGTGGTCGGGCTATGAGTAGAGTTAGGATTAGGGTTAAGGTTTGTGTTGGTAGAATCGAGGTTTAGGGTTAGGCTTAGGGTCAGGAATGGCTTTTGGGTTAGAGTCGAGTGCATTTAGGGTTAGGGATAGTGTTGAAATTGACGATTTAGTGTTTGGTTAGAATCGAGCACATTTAGGGTTAGAGTTATGGTTAGAATCCACTATATTTAAGCTTAGGGTTAGGGTTAGGGTTATTAGGGTCAGGATGAGAATCGAGAGCATTTAAGGATAGTGTTAGGGTTAGAGTTAGGTTTAGGGTTAGGTTTCGTAGAATTGAGGGTTAGGGTTAGGGTTAGGGATAGAATCAAGCGCATTTTTCGTGTTAGGGGTTGGGTCAGGGTTAGCGTTAGAGTGCATATAGAGGTAGGGATAGGAGTAGGGTTGGGATTCGGGTTAGGGTTTGTGTTGGTAGAATCGAGGTTTAGGGTTAGGCTTAGGGTCAGGATTGCCTTTTGGGTTCGAGTCGAGTGCATTTAGGGTTAGGCTTAGTGTTGAGATCGACGATTTAGTGTTAGGGTTATAATCGAGCACATTAGGGTTAGAGTTATGGTTAGAATCCAGTGCATTTAGGGTTAGGATTAGGGATAGGGTTAGGTTTATGTTTAGGGTGTGGGTTAGAATCGAGTGCATTTTAGGATAGTGTTAGGGTTAGAGTTAGGTATAGGGTGAGGTTTCGTAGAATCGAGGGTCAGTGTTAGGGTGAGGGTTAGGGTTAGGATTAGGGTTAGAGTCAGGAGCATTTTTAGCGTTAGGGTTGGGGTTAGGGCCAGGGTTTGAGTGCATTTAGGGGTAGGAGAGAAGTTGGGTTAGGATTAGGGTTAGGGTTTGTGTTGGTAGAATCGAGGTTTTGGGTTAGGCTTAGGGTCAGGAGAGCATTTTGGGTCATAATTCAGAGCATTTGGGCTTAGGGTTAGTGTTGAAATTGATGATTTAGTGATAGCATTAGAATCAGGCACATTTAGGGATAGAGTTATGATTAGCATTCAGTGCATTTAGGGTTAGGGTTAGGTTTAGGGTCAGCGTTAGAATCGAGAGCATTAAGGATAGTGCTAGAGTTAGAGTTAGGTTTAGGATTAGGTTCCGTAGAATTGAGGGTTAGGGTTAGCGTTAGGGTCAGGATTGCCTTTTGCGTTAGAATCGAGTGCATTTAGGGTTAGCGTTAGTGTTGATATTGGCGATTTAGTGTTAGGGTTATAATCGAGCACATTAGGGTTAGAGTTATGGTTAGAATCCACTGCATTTAGGCTTAGGGTTAGGATTAGGGTTATTAGGGTCAGGATTAGAATCGAGAGCATTTAAGGATAGTGCTAGGGTTAGAGTTAGGTTTAGGGTTAGCTTTCGTAGAAGCGAGGGTTAGGCTTAGGGTTAGGCTTAGGGTGAGGGTTAGGGTTAGAATCAAGCACAGTTTTAGTGTTAGCGTTAGGGTGAGGGTTAGGGTTAAAGTGCTTTTAGGGCTACTGGTAGGGTTAGGGTTAGGATTAGGGTTAAGGTTTGTGTTGGTAGATTCGAGGTTTAGGTTTAGGCTTAGGGTCAGGATTGCATTTTGGATCAGAATCGAGTGTATTTAGGCTTTGGCTTAGTGTTCAAATTGATGATTTAATGTTGGGGTTTGAATCGAGCACATTTAGGGTTAGAGTTCTGGTTAGAATTCGTTAGGGTTAGGGTTAGTGTTAGGGGTAGGGGTAGGGTTAGAGTGCATTGAGAGGTAGGTGTAGGGGTATGGTTAAGATTAGGTTTAGGGTTTGTGTAGGTAGAATCGAGGTTTAGGGTTAGGCTTAGGGTCAGGATTGCCTTTTGGGTAAGAGTCGAGTGCATTTAGGGTTAGGGTTAGTGTTGAGATTGACGATTTAGTGTTAGGCTTAGAATCGAGAACATTTAGGGTTAGAGTTATGGTTAGCATTCGCTAGGGGTAGGGTTAGAGTGCATATAGAGGTAGGGATAGGAGTAGGGTTAGGATTAGTGTTAAGGTTTGTGTGGGTAGAATCGAGGTTTAGGTTTAAGCTTAGGGTCAGGATTGCATTTTGGATCAGAATCGAGTGTATTTAGGCTTTGGCTTAGTGTTCAAATTGACGATTTAGTGTTAGGGTTTGAATCGAGCACATTTAGGGTTAGAGTTATGGTTAGAATTCAGTCCCTTTAGGGTTAGGGTTAGGGTTAGGGTCAGGGTTAAAATCGAGAGCATTTAAGGGTAGTGCTAGGGTTAGAGTTAGGTTTAGCCTTTGCTTTCGTAGAATCGAAAGTTAGGCTTAAGGTTAGGCTTAAGGTTAGGGTTAGAGTTAGAATCAGGCGCATTTTTAGTGTTCTGGTTTTCGTTATGGTATGGCTTAGAGTGCATTAGGGGTAGGGGTAGGAGTAGGGTTAGGATTAGGGTTAAGGTTTGTGTTGGTAGCATCGAGGTTTAGGGTTAGGCTTAGGGTCAGAAATGGCTTTTGGGTTAGGATCCAGTCCATTTAGGCTTAGGGATGGTGTTGAAATTGACGATTTAGTGTTAGGGTTAGAATCGAGCACATTTAGGGTTAGAGTTATGTGAGAATACGTTATAGTTAGTAGTAGATTTTTTTCGTAGAATCGAGGTTTAGAGTTAGGGTTAGTGTCAGGATTGCATTTTGGTTAGAATAGAGTGCATTTAGGCTTAGGGTTAGTTTTGAAATTGGAGACTTAGTGTTAGGGTTAGAAACGAGCACATTTAGGGTTAGAGATATGGTGAGAATTTGTTATAGTTAGTATTAGAGTTTTTTTCGTAGAATCGAGGTTTAGTGTTAGGATAGTGTCAGGATTGCATTTTGGTTAGAAGAGAGTGCATTTAAGCTCAGGGTTAGTGTTAAAATTGACGACTTAGTGTTAGGGTTAGAAACGAGCACATTTAGGGTTAGAGTTATGGTGAGAATTCGTTATAGTTAGTATTAGAGTTTTTTTCGTAGAATCGAGGTTTATGGTGAGGCTTAGTGTCAGGATTGCATTTTGGTTAGAATAGAATGCATTTAGGCTCAGGGTTAGTGTTGACATTGACGACTTTGTGTTTGGGTTAGAAACAAGCACATTTAGGGTTAGAGTTATTTGAGAATTAGTTATAGTAACTATTAGAGTTTTTTTCGTAGAATCGAGGTTTGTAGTGAGGCTTAGTGTCAGGATTGCATTTTGGTTAGAATAGAGTGCATTTAGTCTTAGGGTTAGTGTTGAAATTGGAGTCTTAGTGTTAGGGTTAGAAACGAGCACATTTAGGGTTAGAGATATGGTGAGAATTTGTTATAGTTAGTATCAAAGTTTTTTTCTAGAATCGAGGTTTAGGGTGAGGCTTAGTGTCAGGATTGCATTTTGGTTAGAATGGAGTGCACTTAGGCTTAGGGTTAATGTTGAAATTGACGACTTAGTGTTCGGGTTAGAAACGAGCACATTTAGCTTTAGAGTTATGTGAGAATACGTTATAGTTAGTAGTAGAGTTTGTTTACTTAGAATCGAGGTTTAGTGCTAGGCTTAATGTCAGGATTGCATTTTGGTTAGAATAGAGTGCATTTAGGCTTAGCGTTTGTGTTAAAATTGCCGACTTAGTGTTAGGGTTAGAAACGAGAACATTTAGGGTTAGAGTTATGTGAGAATTCGTTATAGTTAGTATTAGAGTTTTTTTCGTAGAATCGAGGTTTAGTGTTAGGCTTAGTGTCAGGATTGCATTTTGGTTAGAAGAGAGTGCATTTAGGCTCAGGGTTAGTGTTGAAATTGACGACTTAGTGTTAGGGTTAGAAACGAGCACATTTAGAGTTAGAGTTATGTGAGAAAGTTAGTAGTAGAGTTTTTTTCGTAGAATCGAGGTTTAGTGTTAGGCTTACTGTCAGGATTGCATTTTGGTTAGAATAGAGTGCATTTAGGCTTAGGGTTAGTGTTAAAATTGACGACTTAGTGTTAGGGTTAGAAACGATCACATTTAGGGTTAGAGTTATGGTGAGAATTCCTTATAGCTAGTATTAGAGATTTTTTCGTAGAATCGAGGTTTAGTGTTAGCCTTACTGTCAGGATTGCATTTTGGTTAGAATAGAGTGCATTTAGGCTTAGGGTTAGTGTTGAAATTGACGACTTAGTGTTAGGGTTAGAAACGAGCACATGTAGGGTTAGAGTTATGTGAGAAAAGTAGTAGTAGAGGTTGTTTCGTAGAATCGAGGATTACGGTTAGGCTTACTGTCAGGATTGCATTTTGGTCAGAATAGAGTGCATTTAGGCTTACGGTTAGTGTTAAAATTGACGACTTAGTATTAGGGTTAGAAAGGAGCAAATTTAGGGTTAGAGTTATGTGGGAATTGGTTATAGTTAGTAGTAGAGTTTGTTTTCGTAGAATCGAGGTTTAGTGTTAGGCTTAGTGGCAGGATTGCATTTTGGTTAGAAGAGAGTGCATTTAGGCTCAGGGTTAGTGTTGAAATTGACGACTTAGTGTTAGGGTTAGAAACGAGCACATTTAGGCTTAGAGTTATGTGAGAATTCCTTATAGTTAGTAGTAGAGTTTTTTCGCAGAATCGAGGTTTATGCTGAGGCTTAGTGTCAGGATTGCATTTTGGTTAGAATAGAGTGCATTTAGGCTCAGGGTTAGGGTTGAAATTGACGACTTAGTGTTAGGGTTAGAAACGAGCACATTTAGGGTTAGAGTTATGTGGGAATTGGTTAGAGTTAGTAGTAGAGTTTTTTCGCAGAATCGAGGTTTATGCTGAGGCTTAGTGTCAGGATTGCATTTTGGTTACAATAGAGTGCATTTAGGCTTAGGGTTAGTGTTGAAATTGATGACTTAGTGTTACGGTTAGAAACGAGCACATTTAGGGTTAGAGATATGGTGAGAATTTGTTTTACTTAGTATTAGAGATTTTTTCGTAGAATCGAGGTTTAGTGTTAGGCTTACTGTCAGGATTGCATTTTGGTTAGAATAGAGTGCATTTAGCCTTAGGGTTAGTGTTAAAATGACGACTTAGTGTTAGGGTTAGAAACGAGCACATTTAGGGTTAGAGTTATGTGAGAAAGTTAGTAGTAGAGTTTTTTGTCATAGAATCGAGGTTGAAGGTTAGGCTTAGTGTCAGGATTGCATTTTGGTTAGAATAGAGTGCATTTAGGCTTAGGGTTAGTGTTAAAATTGACGACTTAGTTTTAGGGTTAGAAACGAGCACATTTAGGGTTAGAGTTGTGTGAGAATACGTTTTAGTTAGTAGTAGAGTTTGTTTTCGTGGAATCGAGGTTTAGTGGAAGGCTTAGTGTCAGGATTGCATTTTCGTTAGAAAAGAGTGCATTTAGGCTTAGGGTTTGTGTTAAAATTGACGACTTAGTGTTAGGGTTAGAAACGAGCACATTTAGGGTTAGAGTTATGTGAGAATTCGTTATAGTTAGTATTAGAGTTTTTTTCGTAGAATCGAGGTTTAGTGTTAGGCTTAGTGTCAGGATTGCATTTTGGTTAGAAGAGAGTGCATTTAGGCTCAGGGTTAGTGTTGAAATTGACGACTTAGTGTTAGGGTTAGAAACGAGCACATTTAGAGTTAGAGTTATGTGAGAAAGTTAGTAGTAGAGTTTTTTTCGTAGAATCGAGGTTTAGTGTTAGGCTTACTGTCAGGATTGCATTTTGGTTAGAATAGAGTGCATTTAGGCTTAGGGTTAGTGTTAAAATTGACGACTTAGTGGTAGGGTTAGAAACGATCACATTTAGGGTTAGAGTTATGGTGAGAATTCGTTATAGCTCGTAGTAGAGTTTTTTTCGTAGAATCGAGGTTTAGTGTTAGCCTTACTGTCAGGATTGCATTTTGGTTAGAATAGAGTGCATTTAGGCTTAGGGTTAGTGTTGAAATTGACGACTTAGTGTTAGGGTTAGAAACGAGCACATGTAGGGTTAGAGTTATGTGAGAAAACTAGTAGTAGAGGTTGTTTCGTAGAATCGAGGATTACGGTTAGGCTTACTGTCAGGATTGCATTTTGGTCAGAATAGAGTGCATTTAGGCTTACGGTTAGTGTTAAAATTGACGACTTAGTTTTAGGGTTAGAAAGGAGCAAATTTAGGGTTAGAGTTATGTGGGAATTGGTTATAGTTAGTAGTAGAGTTTGTTTTCGTAGAATCGAGGTTTAGTGTTAGGCTTAGTGGCAGGATTGCATTTTGGTTAGAAGAGAGTGCATTTAGGCTCAGGGTTAGTGTTGAAATTGACGACTTAGTGTTAGGGTTAGAAACGAGCACATTTAGGCTTAGAGTTATGTGAGAATTCCTTATAGTTAGTAGTAGAGTTTTTTCGCAGAATCAAGGTTTATGCTGAGGCTTAGTGTCAGGATTGCATTTTGGTTAGAATAGAGTGCATTTAGGCTCAGGGTTAGGGTTGAAATTGACGACTTAGTGTTAGGGTTAGACACGAGCACATTTAGGGTTAGAGTTATGTGGGAATTGGTTAGAGTTAGTAGTAGAGTTTTTTCGCAGAATCGAGGTTTATGCTGAGGCTTAGTGTCAGGATTGCATTTTGGTTAGAATAGAGTGCATTTAGGCTTAGGGTTAGTGTTGAAATTGATGACTTAGTGTTACGGTTAGAAACGAGCACATTTAGGGTTAGAGATATGGTGAGAATTTGTTTTACTTAGTATTAGAGATTTTTTCGTAGAATCCAGGTTTACTGTTAGGCTTACTGTCAGGATTGCATTTTGGTTAGAATAGAGTGCATTTAGCCTTAGGGTTAGTGTTAAAATTGACGAGTTAGTGTTAGGGTTAGAAACGAGCACATTTAGGGTTAGAGTTGTGTGAGAAAGTTAGTAGTAGAGTTTTTTGTCATAGAATCGAGGTTGAAGGTTAGGCTTAGTGTCAGGATTGCATTTTGGTTAGAATAGAGTGCATTTAGGCTTAGGGTTAGTGTTAAAATTGACGACTTAGTTTTAGGGTTAGAAACGAGCAAATTTAGGGTTAGAGTTATGGTGAGAATTCGTTATAGCTAGTATTAGAGATTTTTTCGTAGAATCGAGGTTTAGTGTTAGCCTTACTGTCAGGATTGCATTTTGGTTAGAATAGAGTGCATTTAGGCTTAGGGTTAGTGTTGAAATTGACGACTTAGTGTTAATGTTAGAAACGAGCACATGTAGGGTTAGAGTTATGTGAGAAAACTAGTAGTAGAGGTTGTTTTGTAGAATCGAGGTTTAGTGGAAGGCTGAGTGTCAGGAATGCATTTTCGTTAGATAAGAGTGCATTTAAGCTAAGGGTTTGTGTTAAAATTGACGACTTAGTGTTAGGGTTAGAAACGAGCACATTTAGGGTTAGAGTTATGTGAGAATTCGTTATAGTTAGTATTAGAGTTTTTTTCGTAGAATCGAGGTTTAGTGTTAGCCTTACTGTCAGGATTGCATTTTGGTTAGAATACAGTGCATTTAGGCTCAGGGTTAGGGTTGAAATTGACGACTTAGTGTTAGGGTTAGAAACGAGCACATTTAGGGTTAGAGATATGGTGAGAATATGTATTAGTTGGTATTAGAGATTTTTTCGTAGAATCGAGGTTTAGTGTTAGGCTTACTGTCAGGATTGCATTTTGGTTAGAATAGACTGCATTTAGCCTTAGGGTTAGTGTTAAAATTGACGACTTAGTGTTAGGGTTAGAAACGAGCACATTTAGGGTTAGAGTTATGTGAGAAAGTTAGTAGTAGAGTTTTTTGTCATAGAATCCAGGTTTAAGTTTAGGCTTAGTGTCAGGATTGCATTTGATTAGAATAGAGTGCATTTAGGCTTAGGGTTAGTGTTAAAATTGACGACTTAGTTTTAGGGTTAGAATCGAGCACATTTAGGGTTAGAGTTATGTGGGAATACGTTTTAGTTAGTAGTAGAGTTTGTTTTCGTAGAATCGAGGTTTAGTGCTAGGCTTAGTGTTAGGATTGCATTTTCGTTAGAATAGAGTGCATTTAGGCTTAGGGTTTGTGTTAAAATTGACGACTTAGTGTTAGGGTTAGAAACGAGCACATTTAGGGTTAGAGTTATGTGAGAATTCGTTATAGTTAGTAGTAGAGTTTTTTTCGTAGAATCGAGGATTAAGGTTAGGCTTAGTGTCAGGATTGCATTTTGGTTAGAAGAGAGTGCATTTAGGCTCAGGGTTAGTGTTGAAATTGACGACTTAGTGTTAGGGTTAGAAACGAGCACATTTAGCTTTAGAGTTATGTGAGAAAGTCAGTAGTAGAGTTTTATTCGTAGAATCGAGGTTTAGGGTTAGATTTAGTGTCAGGATTGCATTTTGGTTAGAATAGAGTGCATTTAGATTTAGGGTTAGTGTTAAAATTGACGACTTAGTTTTAGGGTTAGAAACGAGCACATTTAGGGTTAGAGTTATGTGAGAATACGTTATAGTTAGTAGTAGAGTTTGTTTTCTTAGAATCGAGGTTTAGTGCTAGCCTTAATGTCAGGATTGCATTTTCGTTAGGAAAGAGTGCATTTAGGCTTAGCGTTTGTGTTAAAATTGACGACTTTGTGTTAGGATTAGAAACGAGCACATTTAGGGTTAGAGTTATGGTGAGAATTCGTTATAGCTCGTAGTAGAGTTTTTTTCGTAGAATCGAGGTTTAGTGTTAGCCTTACTGTCAGGATTGCATTTTGGTTAGAATAGAGTGCATTTAGGCTTAGGGTTAGTGCTGAAATTGACGAGTTAGTGTTAGGGTTAGAAACGAGCACATTTAGGGTTAGAGTTATGTGAGAAAATTAGTAGTAGAGTTTTTTTCGTAGAATCGAGGATTAAGGTTAGGCTTACTGTCAGGATTGCATTTTGGTCAGAATAGAGTGCATTTAGGCTTAGGGTTAGTGTTAAAATTGACGACTTAGTTTTAGGGTTAGAAACGAGCACATTTAGGGTTAGAGTTATGTGAGAATACGTTATAGTTAGTAGTAGAGTTTGTTTTCGTAGAAGAGAGGTTTAGTGCTGGGCTTAGTGTCAGGATTGCATTTTCCTTAGAAAAGAGTGCATTTAGGCTCAGGGTTAGGGTTGAAATTGACAACTTAGTGTTAGGGTTAGAAACGAGCACATTTAGGGTTAGAGATATGGTGAGAATTTGTTTTAGTTAGTATCAAAGTTTTTTTCTAGAATCGAGGTTTAGGGTTAGGCTTAGTGTCAGGATTGCATTTTGGTTACAATAGAGTGCATTTAGGCTTAGGGTTAGGGTTGAAATTGACGACTTAGTGTTCGGGTTAGAAACGAGCACATTTAGGGTTAGAGTTATGTGAGAATACGTTATAGTTAGTAGTAGAGTTTGTTTTCTTAGAATCGAGGTTTAGTGCTAGGCTTAATGTCAGGATTGCATTTTCGTTAGGAAAGAGTGCATTTAGGCTTAGCGTTTGTGTTAAAATTGACGACTTTGTGTTAGGATTAGAAACGAGCACATTTAGGGTTAGAGTTATGGTGAGAATTCGTTATAGCTCGTAGTAGAGTTTTTTTCGTAGAATCGAGGTTTAGTGTTAGCCTTACTGTCAGGATTGCATTTTGGTTAGAATAGAGTGCATTTAGGCTTAGGGTTAGTGTTGAAATTGACGACTTAGTGTTAGGGTTAGAAACGAGCACATGTAGGGTTAGAGTTATGTGAGAAAACTAGTAGTAGAGGTTGTTTCGTAGAATCGAGGATTACGGTTAGGCTTACTGTCAGGATTGCATTTTGGTCAGAATAGAGTGCATTTAGGCTTACGGTTAGTGTTAAAATTGACGACTTAGTTTTAGGGTTAGAAAGGAGCAAATTTAGGGTTAGAGTTATGTGGGAATTGGTTATAGTTAGTAGTAGAGTTTGTTTTCGTAGAATCGAGGTTTAGTGTTAGGCTTAGTGGCAGGATTGCATTTTGGTTAGAAGAGAGTGCATTTAGGCTCAGGGTTAGTGTTGAAATTGACGACTTAGTGTTAGGGTTAGAAACGAGCACATTTAGGCTTAGAGTTATGTGAGAATTCCTTATAGTTAGTAGTAGAGTTTTTTCGCAGAATCGAGGTTTATGCTGAGGCTTAGTGTCAGGATTGCATTTTGGTTAGAATAGAGTGCATTTAGGCTCAGGGTTAGGGTTGAAATTGACGACTTAGTGTTAGGGTTAGAAACGAGCACATTTAGGGTTAGAGTTATGTGGGAATTGGTTAGAGTTAGTAGTAGAGTTTTTTCGCAGAATCGAGGTTTATGCTGAGGCTTAGTGTCAGGATTGCATTTTGGTTAGAATAGAGTGCATTTAGGCTTAGGGTTAGTGTTGAAATTGATGACTTAGTGTTACGGTTAGAAACGAGCACATTTAGGGTTAGAGATATGGTGAGAATTTGTTTTACTTAGTATTAGAGATTTTTTCGTAGAATCCAGGTTTACTGTTAGGCTTACTGTCAGGATTGCATTTTGGTTAGAATAGAGTGCATTTAGCCTTAGGGTTAGTGTTAAAATTGACGACTTAGTGTTAGGGTTAGAAACGAGCACATTTAGGGTTAGAGTTATGTGAGAAAGTTAGTAGTAGAGTTTTTTGTCATAGAATCGAGGTTGAAGGTTAGGCTTAGTGTCAGGATTGCATTTTGGTTAGAATAGAGTGCATTTAGGCTTAGGGTTAGTGTTAAAATTTACGACTTAGTTTTAGGGTTAGAAACGAGCACATTTAGGGTTAGAGTTGTGTGAGAATACGTTTTAGTTAGTAGTAGAGTTTGTTTTCGTGGAATCGAGGTTTAGTGGAAGGCTTAGTGTCAGGATTGCATTTTCGTTAGAAAAGAGTGCATTTAGGCTTAGGGTTTGTGTTAAAATTGTCGACTTAGTGTTAGGGTTAGAAACGAGCACATTTAGAGTTAGAGTTATGTGAGAAAGTTAGTAGTAGAGTTTTTTTCGTAGAATCGAGGTTTAAAGTTAGGCTTACTGTCAGGATTGCATTTTGGTTAGAATAGAGTGCATTTAGGCTTAGGGTTAGTGTTAAAATTGACGACTTAGTTTTAGGGTTAGAAACGAGCAAATTTAGGGTTAGAGTTATGGTGAGAATTCGTTATAGCTAGTATTAGAGATTTTTTCGTAGAATCGAGGTTTAGTGTTAGCCTTACTGTCAGGATTGCATTTTGGTTAGAATAGAGTGCATTTAGGCTTAGGGTTAGTGTTGAAATTGACGACTTAGTGTTAATGTTAGAAACGAGCACATGTAGGGTTAGAGTTATGTGAGAAAACTAGTAGTAGAGGTTGTTTTGTAGAATCGAGGTTTAGTGGAAGGCTGAGTGTCAGGAATGCATTTTCGTTAGATAAGAGTGCATTTAAGCTAAGGGTTTGTGTTAAAATTGACGACTTAGTGTTAGGGTTAGAAACGAGCACATTTAGGGTTAGAGTTATGTGAGAATTCGTTATAGTTAGTATTAGAGTTTTTTTCGTAGAATCGAGGTTTAGTGTTAGCCTTACTGTCAGGATTGCATTTTGGTTAGAATACAGTGCATTTAGGCTCAGGGTTAGGGTTGAAATTGACGACTTAGTGTTAGGGTTAGAAACGAGCACATTTAGGGTTAGAGATATGGAGAGAATATGTATTAGTTGGTATTAGAGATTTTTTCGTAGAATCGAGGTTTAGTGTTAGGCTTACTGTCAGGATTGCATTTTGGTTAGAATAGACTGCATTTAGCCTTAGGGTTAGTGTTAAAATTGACGACTTAGTGTTAGGGTTAGAAACGAGCACATTTAGGGTTAGAGTTATGTGAGAAAGTTAGTAGTAGAGTTTTTTGTCATAGAATCCAGGTTTAAGTTTAGGCTTAGTGTCAGGATTGCATTTGATTAGAATAGAGTGCATTTAGGCTTAGGGTTAGTGTTAAAATTGACGACTTAGTTTTAGGGTTAGAATCGAGCACATTTAGGGTTAGAGTTATGTGGGAATACGTTTTAGTTAGTAGTAGAGTTTGTTTTCGTAGAATCGAGGTTTAGTGCTAGGCTTAGTGTTAGGATTGCATTTTCGTTAGAATAGAGTGCATTTAGGCTTAGGGTTTGTGTTAAAATTGACGACTTGGTGTTCAGGTTAGAAACGAACACATTTAGGGTTAGAGTTATGGTGAGAATTCGTTATAGTTAGTAGTCGAGTTTTTTCCGTAGAATCGAGGTTTAGGGTTAGGCTTAGTGTCAGGATGGCATTTTGGTTAGAATAGAGTGCATTTAGGCTTAGGGTTAGTGTTAAAATTGACGACTTAGTTTTAGGGTTAGAAACGAGCACATTTAGGGTTAGAGTTGTGTGAGAATACGTTTTAGTTAGTAGTAGAGTTTGTTTTCGTGGAATCGAGGTTTAGTGGAAGGCTTAGTGTCAGGATTGCATTTTCGTTAGAAAAGAGTGCATTTAGGCTTAGGGTTTGTGTTAAAATTGACGACTTAGTGTTAGGGTTAGAAACGAGCACATTTAGAGTTAGAGTTATGTGAGAAAGTTAGTAGTAGAGTTTTTTTCGTAGAATCGAGGTTTAAAGTTAGGCTTACTGTCAGGATTGCATTTTGGTTAGAATAGAGTGCATTTAGGCTTAGGGTTAGTGTTAAAATTGACGACTTAGTTTTAGGGTTAGAAACGAGCAAATTTAGGGTTAGAGTTATGGTGAGAATTCGTTATAGCTAGTATTAGAGATTTTTTCGTAGAATCGAGGTTTAGTGTTAGCCTTACTGTCAGGATTGCATTTTGGTTAGAATAGAGTGCATTTAGGCTTAGGGTTAGTGTTGAAATTGACGACTTAGTGTTAATGTTAGAAACGAGCACATGTAGGGTTAGAGTTATGTGAGAAAACTAGTAGTAGAGGTTGTTTTGTAGAATCGAGGTTTAGTGGAAGGCTGAGTGTCAGGAATGCATTTTCGTTAGATAAGAGTGCATTTAAGCTAAGGGTTTGTGTTAAAATTGACGACTTAGTGTTAGGGTTAGAAACGAGCACATTTAGGGTTAGAGTTATGTGAGAATTCGTTATAGTTAGTATTAGAGTTTTTTTCGTAGAATCGAGGTTTAGTGTTAGCCTTACTGTCAGGATTGCATTTTGGTTAGAATACAGTGCATTTAGGCTCAGGGTTAGGGTTGAAATTGACGACTTAGTGTTAGGGTTAGAAACGAGCACATTTAGGGTTAGAGATATGGTGAGAATATGTATTAGTTGGTATTAGAGATTTTTTCGTAGAATCGAGGTTTAGTGTTAGGCTTACTGTCAGGATTGCATTTTGGTTAGAATAGACTGCATTTAGCCTTAGGGTTAGTGTTAAAATTGACGACTTAGTGTTAGGGTTAGAAACGAGCACATTTAGGGTTAGAGTTATGTGAGAAAGTTAGTAGTAGAGTTTTTTGTCATAGAATCCAGGTTTAAGTTTAGGCTTAGTGTCAGGATTGCATTTGATTAGAATAGAGTGCATTTAGGCTTAGGGTTAGTGTTAAAATTGACGACTTAGTTTTAGGGTTAGAATCGAGCACATTTAGGGTTAGAGTTATGTGGGAATACGTTTTAGTTAGTAGTAGAGTTTGTTTTCGTAGAATCGAGGTTTAGTGCTAGGCTTAGTGTTAGGATTGCATTTTCGTTAGAATAGAGTGCATTTAGGCTTAGGGTTTGTGTTAAAATTGACGACTTAGTGTTAGGGTTAGAAACGAGCACATTTAGGGTTAGAGTTATGTGAGAATTCGTTATAGTTAGTAGTAGAGTTTTTTTCGTAGAATCGAGGATTAAGGTTAGGCTTAGTGTCAGGATTGCATTTTGGTTAGAAGAGAGTGCATTTAGGCTCAGGGTTAGTGTTGAAATTGACGACTTAGTGTTAGGGTTAGAAACGAGCACATTTAGCTTTAGAGTTATGTGAGAAAGTCAGTAGTAGAGTTTTATTCGTAGAATCGAGGTTTAGGGTTAGATTTAGTGTCAGGATTGCATTTTGGTTAGAATAGAGTGCATTTAGATTTAGGGTTAGTGTTAAAATTGACGACTTAGTTTTAGGGTTAGAAACGAGCACATTTAGGGTTAGAGTTATGTGAGAATACGTTATAGTTAGTAGTAGAGTTTGTTTTCTTAGAATCGAGGTTTAGTGCTAGCCTTAATGTCAGGATTGCATTTTCGTTAGGAAAGAGTGCATTTAGGCTTAGCGTTTGTGTTAAAATTGACGACTTTGTGTTAGGATTAGAAACGAGCACATTTAGGGTTAGAGTTATGGTGAGAATTCGTTATAGCTCGTAGTAGAGTTTTTTTCGTAGAATCGAGGTTTAGTGTTAGCCTTACTGTCAGGATTGCATTTTGGTTAGAATAGAGTGCATTTAGGCTTAGGGTTAGTGCTGAAATTGACGAGTTAGTGTTAGGGTTAGAAACGAGCACATTTAGGGTTAGAGTTATGTGAGAAAATTAGTAGTAGAGTTTTTTTCGTAGAATCGAGGATTAAGGTTAGGCTTACTGTCAGGATTGCATTTTGGTCAGAATAGAGTGCATTTAGGCTTAGGGTTAGTGTTAAAATTGACGACTTAGTTTTAGGGTTAGAAACGAGCACATTTAGGGTTAGAGTTATGTGAGAATACGTTATAGTTAGTAGTAGAGTTTGTTTTCGTAGAAGAGAGGTTTAGTGCTGGGCTTAGTGTCAGGATTGCATTTTCCTTAGAAAAGAGTGCATTTAGGCTCACGGTTAGGGTTGAAATTGACAACTTAGTGTTAGGGTTAGAAACGAGCACATTTAGGGTTAGAGATATGATGAGAATTTGTTTTAGTTAGTATCAAAGTTTTTTTCTAGAATCGAGGTTTAGGGTTAGGCTTAGTGTCAGGATTGCATTTTGGTTACAATAGAGTGCATTTAGGCTTAGGGTTAGGGTTGAAATTGACGACTTAGTGTTCGGGTTAGAAACGAGCACATTTAGGGTTAGAGTTATGTGAGAATACGTTATAGTTAGTAGTAGAGTTTGTTTTCTTAGAATCGAGGTTTAGTGCTAGGCTTAATGTCAGGATTGCATTTTCGTTAGGAAAGAGTGCATTTAGGCTTAGCGTTTGTGTTAAAATTGACGACTTTGTGTTAGGATTAGAAACGAGCACATTTAGGGTTAGAGTTATGGTGAGAATTCGTTATAGCTCGTAGTAGAGTTTTTTTCGTAGAATCGAGGTTTAGTGTTAGCCTTACTGTCAGGATTGCATTTTGGTTAGAATAGAGTGCATTTAGGCTTAGGGTTAGTGTTGAAATTGACGACTTAGTGTTAGGGTTAGAAACGAGCACATGTAGGGTTAGAGTTATGTGAGAAAACTAGTAGTAGAGGTTGTTTCGTAGAATCGAGGATTACGGTTAGGCTTACTGTCAGGATTGCATTTTGGTCAGAATAGAGTGCATTTAGGCTTACGGTTAGTGTTAAAATTGACGACTTAGTTTTAGGGTTAGAAAGGAGCAAATTTAGGGTTAGAGTTATGTGGGAATTGGTTATAGTTAGTAGTAGAGTTTGTTTTCGTAGAATCGAGGTTTAGTGTTAGGCTTAGTGGCAGGATTGCATTTTGGTTAGAAGAGAGTGCATTTAGGCTCAGGGTTAGTGTTGAAATTGACGACTTAGTGTTAGGGTTAGAAACGAGCACATTTAGGCTTAGAGTTATGTGAGAATTCCTTATAGTTAGTAGTAGAGTTTTTTCGCAGAATCGAGGTTTATGCTGAGGCTTAGTGTCAGGATTGCATTTTGGTTAGAATAGAGTGCATTTAGGCTCAGGGTTAGGGTTGAAATTGACGACTTAGTGTTAGGGTTAGAAACGAGCACATTTAGGGTTAGAGTTATGTGGGAATTGGTTAGAGTTAGTAGTAGAGTTTTTTCGCAGAATCGAGGTTTATGCTGAGGCTTAGTGTCAGGATTGCATTTTGGTTAGAATAGAGTGCATTTAGGCTTAGGGTTAGTGTTGAAATTGATGACTTAGTGTTACGGTTAGAAACGAGCACATTTAGGGTTAGAGATATGGTGAGAATTTGTTTTACTTAGTATTAGAGATTTTTTCGTAGAATCCAGGTTTACTGTTAGGCTTACTGTCAGGATTGCATTTTGGTTAGAATAGAGTGCATTTAGCCTTAGGGTTAGTGTTAAAATTGACGACTTAGTGTTAGGGTTAGAAACGAGCACATTTAGGGTTAGAGTTATGTGAGAAAGTTAGTAGTAGAGTTTTTTGTCATAGAATCGAGGTTGAAGGTTAGGCTTAGTGTCAGGATTGCATTTTGGTTAGAATAGAGTGCATTTAGGCTTAGGGTTAGTGTTAAAATTGACGACTTAGTTTTAGGGTTAGAAACGAGCACATTTAGGGTTAGAGTTGTGTGAGAATACGTTTTAGTTAGTAGTAGAGTTTGTTTTCGTGGAATCGAGGTTTAGTGGAAGGCTTAGTGTCAGGATTGCATTTTCGTTAGAAAAGAGTGCATTTAGGCTTAGGGTTTGTGTTAAAATTGACGACTTAGTGTTAGGGTTAGAAACGAGCACATTTAGGGTTAGAGTTATGTGAGAATTCGTTATAGTTAGTATTAGAGTTTTTTTCGTAGAATCGAGGTTTAGTGTTAGGCTTAGTGTCAGGATTGCATTTTGGTTAGAAGAGAGTGCATTTAGGCTCAGGGTTAGTGTTGAAATTGACGACTTAGTGTTAGGGTTAGAAACGAGCACATTTAGAGTTAGAGTTATGTGAGAAAGTTAGTAGTAGAGTTTTTTTCGTAGAATCGAGGTTTAAAGTTAGGCTTACTGTCAGGATTGCATTTTGGTTAGAATAGAGTGCATTTAGGCTTAGGGTTAGTGTTAAAATTGACGACTTAGTGTTAGGGTTAGAAACGATCACATTTAGGGTTAGAGTTATGGTGAGAATTCGTTATAGCTAGTATTAGAGATTTTTTCGTAGAATCGAGGTTTAGTGTTAGCCTTACTGTCAGGATTGCATTTTGGTTAGAATAGAGTGCATTTAGGCTTAGGGTTAGTGTTGAAATTGACGACTTAGTGTTAGGGTTAGAAACGAGCACATGTAGGGTTAGAGTTATGTGAGAAAACTAGTAGTAGAGGTTGTTTCGTAGAATCGAGGATTAAGGTTAGGCTTACTGTCAGGATTGCATTTTGGTCAGAATAGAGTGCATTTAGGCTTACGGTTAGTGTTAAAATTGACGACTTAGTTTTAGGGTTAGAAAGGAGCAAATTTAGGGTTAGAGTTATGTGGGAATTGGTTATAGTTAGTAGTAGAGTTTGTTTTCGTAGAATCGAGGTTTAGTGTTAGGCTTAGTGGCAGGATTGCATTTTGGTTAGAAGAGAGTGCATTTAGGCTCAGGGTTAGTGTTGAAATTGACGACTTAGTGTTAGGGTTAGAAACGAGCACATTTAGGCTTAGAGTTATGTGAGAATTCCTTATAGTTAGTAGTAGAGTTTTTTCGCAGAATCGAGGTTTATGCTGAGGCTTAGTGTCAGGATTGCATTTTGGTTAGAATAGAGTGCATTTAGGCTCAGGGTTAGGGTTGAAATTGACGACTTAGTGTTAGGGTTAGAAACGAGCACATTTAGGGTTAGAGTTATGTGGGAATTGGTTAGAGTTAGTAGTAGAGTTTTTTCGCAGAATCGAGGTTTATGCTGAGGCTTAGTGTCAGGATTGCATTTTGGTTAGAATAGAGTGCATTTAGGCTTAGGGTTAGTGTTGAAATTGATGACTTAGTGTTACGGTTAGAAACGAGCACATTTAGGGTTAGAGATATGGTGAGAATTTGTTTTACTTAGTATTAGAGATTTTTTCGTAGAATCCAGGTTTACTGTTAGGCTTACTGTCAGGATTGCATTTTGGTTAGAATAGAGTGCATTTAGCCTTAGGGTTAGTGTTAAAATTGACGACTTAGTGTTAGGGTTAGAAACGAGCACATTTAGGGTTAGAGTTATGTGAGAAAGTTAGTAGTAGAGTTTTTTGTCATAGAATCGAGGTTGAAGGTTAGGCTTAGTGTCAGGATTGCATTTTGGTTAGAATAGAGTGCATTTAGGCTTAGGGTTAGTGTTAAAATTGACGACTTAGTTTTAGGGTTAGAAACGAGCACATTTAGGGTTAGAGTTGTGTGAGAATACGTTTTAGTTAGTAGTAGAGTTTGTTTTCGTGGAATCGAGGTTTAGTGGAAGGCTTAGTGTCAGGATTGCATTTTCGTTAGAAAAGAGTGCATTTAGGCTTAGGGTTTGTGTTAAAATTGACGACTTAGTGTTAGGGTTAGAAACGAGCACATTTAGGGTTAGAGTTATGTGAGAATTCGTTATAGTTAGTATTAGAGTTTTTTTCGTAGAATCGAGGTTTAGTGTTAGGCTTAGTGTCAGGATTGCATTTTGGTTAGAAGAGAGTGCATTTAGGCTCAGGGTTAGTGTTGAAATTGACGACTTAGTGTTAGGGTTAGAAACGAGCACATTTAGAGTTAGAGTTATGTGAGAAAGTTAGTAGTAGAGTTTTTTTCGTAGAATCGAGGTTTAAAGTTAGGCTTACTGTCAGGATTGCATTTTGGTTAGAATAGAGTGCATTTAGGCTTAGGGTTAGTGTTAAAATTGACGACTTAGTGTTAGGGTTAGAAACGATCACATTTAGGGTTAGAGTTATGGTGAGAATTCGTTATAGCTAGTATTAGAGATTTTTTCGTAGAATCGAGGTTTAGTGTTAGCCTTACTGTCAGGATTGCATTTTGGTTAGAATAGAGTGCATTTAGGCTTAGGGTTAGTGTTGAAATTGACGACTTAGTGTTAGGGTTAGAAACGAGCACATGTAGGGTTAGAGTTATGTGAGAAAACTAGTAGTAGAGGTTGTTTCGTAGAATCGAGGATTAAGGTTAGGCTTACTGTCAGGATTGCATTTTGGTCAGAATAGAGTGCATTTAGGCTTACGGTTAGTGTTAAAATTGACGACTTAGTTTTAGGGTTAGAAAGGAGCAAATTTAGGGTTAGAGTTATGTGGGAATTGGTTATAGTTAGTAGTAGAGTTTGTTTTCGTAGAATCGAGGTTTAGTGTTAGGCTTAGTGGCAGGATTGCATTTTGGTTAGAAGAGAGTGCATTTAGGCTCAGGGTTAGTGTTGAAATTGACGACTTAGTGTTAGGGTTAGAAACGAGCACATTTAGGCTTAGAGTTATGTGAGAATTCCTTATAGTTAGTAGTAGAGTTTTTTCGCAGAATCGAGGTTTATGCTGAGGCTTAGTGTCAGGATTGCATTTTGGTTAGAATAGAGTGCATTTAGGCTCAGGGTTAGGGTTGAAATTGACGACTTAGTGTTAGGGTTAGAAACGAGCACATTTAGGGTTAGAGTTATGTGGGAATTGGTTAGAGTTAGTAGTAGAGTTTTTTCGCAGAATCGAGGTTTATGCTGAGGCTTAGTGTCAGGATTGCATTTTGGTTAGAATAGAGTGCATTTAGGCTTAGGGTTAGTGTTGAAATTGATGACTTAGTGTTACGGTTAGAAACGAGCACATTTAGGGTTAGAGATATGGTGAGAATTTGTTTTACTTAGTATTAGAGATTTTTTCGTAGAATCCAGGTTTACTGTTAGGCTTACTGTCAGGATTGCATTTTGGTTAGAATAGAGTGCATTTAGCCTTAGGGTTAGTGTTAAAATTGACGACTTAGTGTTAGGGTTAGAAACGAGCACATTTAGGGTTAGAGTTGTGTGAGAAAGTTAGTAGTAGAGTTTTTTGTCATAGAATCGAGGTTGAAGGTTAGGCTTAGTGTCAGGATTGCATTTTGGTTAGAATAGAGTGCATTTAGGCTTAGGGTTAGTGTTAAAATTGACGACTTAGTGTTAGGGTTAGAAACTAGCACATTTAGGGTTAGAGTTATGTGAGAATTCGTTATAGTTAGTATTAGAGTTTTTTTCGTAGAATCGAGGTTTAGTGTTAGGCTTAGTGTCAGGATTGAATTTTGGTTAGAAGAGAGTGCATTTAGGCTCAGGGTTAGTGTCGAAATTGACGACTTAGTGTTAGGGTTAGAAACGAGCACATTTAGAGTTAGAGTTATGTGAGAAAGTTAGTAGTAGAGTTTTTTTCGTAGAATCGAGGTTTAAAGTTAGGCTTACTGTCAGGATTGCATTTTGGTTAGAATAGAGTGCATTTAGGCTTAGGGTTAGTGTTAAAATTGACGACTTAGTTTTAGGGTTAGAAACGAGCAAATTTACGGTTAGAGTTATGGTGAGAATTCGTTATAGCTAGTATTAGAGATTTTTTCGTAGAATCGAGGTTTAGTGTTAGCCTTACTGTCAGGATTGCATTTTGGTTAGAATAGAGTGCATTTAGGCTTAGGGTTAGTGTTGAAATTGACGACTTAGTGTTAATGTTAGAAACGAGCACATGTAGG
>NW_027325311.1:0-34173 GCF_028372415.1 Notamacropus eugenii | reverse complement strand
TGACGATTTATTATTAGGGTTAGAATCGAGCACATTAGGGTTAGAGTTATGGTTAGAATCCAGTGCATTTAGGGTTAGAGATAGGCTTAGGATAACGGTGAGGGTTAGAATCGAGTGCATTTAAGGATAGTGTTAGGGTTAGAGTTAGGTTAGGGTTTGCTTTCTTAGAATCGACGGTTAGTGTTAGGGTTAGGGTTAGGGTTAGAACCAAGGGCATTTTTAGTGTTAAGGTTAGGGTTAGGGTTAAGGTTAGAGGGCATTCCGGGGCAGGGGTAGGAGTAGTGTTAGGATTAGGGTTAGGGTTTCTGTTGATAGAATCGAGGTTTAGGGTTAGGCTTAGGGACAGAATTGCCTTTTGGGTTAGAGTCGACTGCATTTAGGGTTAGGCTTAGGGTTGAGATTGACGATTTAGTGTTAGGGTTATACTCGAGCACATTAGTGTTAGAGTTGTGGTTAGAATCCAGTGCATTTAGGGTTAGGATTAGGGTTAGGGTTAGGGTTATGTTTAGGGTGAGGTTTAGAATCGAGTGCATTTAAGGATAGTGGTAGGGTTAGAGTTAGGTATAGGGTTAGCTTTCGTAGAATCGAGGGTTAGTGTTAGGGTTAGGGTTAGGGTTAGGATTACGGTTAGAATCAAGTGCATTTTTAGTGTTAGGGTTGAGGTTAGGGTTAGGGTTTGAGTGCATTTAGGGGTAGGGGAGGAGTTGGGTTAGGATTAGGGTTAGGGTTTGTGTTGGTAGAATCGAGGTTTGGGGTTAGGCTTAGGGTCAGGAAGGGCTTTTGGGTTAGAGTCGAGTGCATTTAGGGTTAGGCTTAGTGTTGAGTTTGACAATTTAGTGTTAGGGTTATAATCGACACATTAGGGTTAGAGTTATGGTTAGAATCCAGTGCATTTAGGGTTAGGATTAGGGTTAGGGTTAGGGATATGTTCAGGGTGAGGGTTAGAATCGAGTGCATTTAAGGATAGTGTTAGGGTTAGAGTTAGGTATAGGGTTAGCTTTCGTAGAATCGAGGGTTAGTGTTAGGGTTAGGGTTAGGGTTAGGATTACGGTTAGAATCAAGTGCATTTTTAGTGTTAGGGTTGAGGTTAGGGTTAGGATTTTAGTGCATATAGGGGTAGGGGAGGAGTTGGGTTAGGATTAGGGTTAGGGTTTGTGTTGGTAGAATCGAGGTTTGGGGTTAGGCTTAGGGTCAGGAGAGCATTTTGGGTCATAACTCAGAGCATTTCGGCTTAGGGTTAGTGTTGCAATTGATGATTTAGTTTTAGCGTTAGAATCAAGCACATTTAGGGATAGAGTTATGGTTAGAATTCGTTAGGGTTACGGTTAGTGTTAGGGTTAGGGGTATGGTAAGAGTGCATTTAGCGGTAGTGGTTGGACCATGGTTAGAATTAAGGCTGGGGTTACTGTTGGTAGAATCGAGGTTTAGGGTTAGGCTCAGGGTCAGGATTGCCTGTTGGGTTAGAATCGAGTGCATTCCGGGTTAGAGTTAGTGATGAGATTGACGATTTACTGTTGAAGTTAAAAACGAGCACATTAGCGTGAAAGTTATGCTTAGAATCTAATGCATTTAGGGTTAGGATTAGGGTTAGGGTTATTAGGGTCAGGGTTTGAATCGAGGGAATTTAAGGATCGTGTTAGTGTTAGAGTTAGGTTTAAGGTTAGCTTTCGTAGAATCGAGGGTTAGGGTTAGGGTTAGGGTTCGGTTTCGGTTTAGAATCAAGCGCATTTTAAGTATAAGGGTTGGGGTAGGCTTACGATTAGAGTGCATTTAGGGGTAGGGGTAGGAGTAGGGTTAGGATAAAGGTTTTGGTTTGTGTTGGTAGAATCGAGGTTTAGGGTTAGGCTCAGGGTCAGGATTGCCTTTTGGGTTAGAATCGAGTGGATTTAGGGTTAGAGTTAGTGTTGAGATTGACGATTTATTATTAGGGTTAGAATCGAGCACATTAGGGTTAGAGTTATGGTTAGAATCCAGTGCATTTAGGGTTAGAGATAGGCTTAGGATAACGGTGAGGGTTAGAATCGAGTGCATTTAAGGATAGTGTTAGGGTTAGAGTTAGGTTAGGGTTTGCTTTCTTAGAATCGACGGTTAGTGTTAGGGTTAGGGTTAGGGTTAGAACCAAGGGCATTTTTAGTGTTAAGGTTAGGGTTAGGGTTAAGGTTAGAGGGCATTCCGGGGCAGGGGTAGGAGTAGTGTTAGGATTAGGGTTAGGGTTTCTGTTGATAGAATCGAGGTTTAGGGTTAGGCTTAGGGACAGAATTGCCTTTTGGGTTAGAGTCGACTGCATTTAGGGTTAGGCTTAGTGTTGAGATTGACGATTTAGTGTTAGGGTTATACTCGAGCACATTAGTGTTAGAGTTGTGGTTAGAATCCAGTGCATTTAGGGTTAGGATTAGGGTTAGGGTTAGGGATATGTTCAGGGTGAGGGTTAGAATCGAGTGCATTTAAGGATAGTGTTAGGGTTAGAGTTAGGTATAGGGTTAGCTTTCGTAGAATCGAGGGTTAGTGTTAGGGTTAGGGTTAGGGTTAGGATTACGGTTAGAATCAAGTGCATTTTTAGTGTTAGGGTTGAGGTTAGGGTTAGGATTTTAGCGCATATAGTGGTAGGGGAGGAGTTGGGTTAGGATTAGGGTTAGGGTTTGTGTTGGTAGAATCGAGGTTTGGGGTTAGGCTTAGGGTCAGGAGAGCATTTTGGGTCATAACTCAGAGCATTTATGCTTAGAGTTAGTGTTGCAATTGATGATTTAGTTTTAGCGTTAGAATCAAGCACATTTAGGGATAGAGTTATGGTTAGAATTCGTTAGGGTTACGGTTAGTGTTAGGGTTAGGGGTATGGTAAGAGTGCATTTAGCGGTAGTGGTTGGACCATGGTTAGAATTAAGGCTGGGGTTACTGTTGGTAGAATCGAGGTTTAGGGTTAGGCTCAGGGTCAGGATTGCCTGTTGGGTTAGAATCGAGTGCATTCCGGGTTAGAGTTAGTGATGAGATTGACGATTTACTGTTGAAGTTAAAAACGAGCACATTAGCGTGAAAGTTATGCTTAGAATCTAATGCATTTAGGGTTAGGATTAGGGTTAGGGTTATTAGGGTCAGGGTTTGAATCGAGGGAATTTAAGGATCGTGTTAGTGTTAGAGTTAGGTTTAAGGTTAGCTTTCGTAGAATCGAGGGTTAGGGTTAGGGTTAGGGTTCGGTTTCGGTTTAGAATCAAGCGCATTTTAAGTATAAGGGTTGGGGTAGGCTTACGATTAGAGTGCATTTAGGGGTAGGGGTAGGAGTAGGGTTAGGATAAAGGTTTTGGTTTGTGTTGGTAGAATCGAGGTTTAGGGTTAGGCTCAGGGTCAGGATTGCCTTTTGGGTTAGAATCGAGTGGATTTAGGGTTAGAGTTAGTGTTGAGATTGACGATTTATTATTAGGGTTAGAATCGAGCACATTAGGGTTAGAGTTATGGTTAGAATCCAGTGCATTTAGGGTTAGAGATAGGCTTAGGATAACGGTGAGGGTTAGAATCGAGTGCATTTAAGGATAGTGTTAGGGTTAGAGTTAGGTTAGGGTTTGCTTTCTTAGAATCGACGGTTAGTGTTAGGGTTAGGGTTAGGGTTAGAACCAAGGGCATTTTTAGTGTTAAGGTTAGGGTTAGGGTTAAGGTTAGAGGGCATTCGGGGGCAGGGGTAGGAGTAGTGTTAGGATTAGGGTTAGGGTTTCTGTTGATAGAATCGAGGTTTAGGGTTAGGCTTAGGGACAGAATTGCCTTTTGGGTTAGAGTCGACTGCATTTAGGGTTAGGCTTAGGGTTGAGATTGACGATTTAGTGTTAGGGTTATACTCGAGCACATTAGTGTTAGAGTTGTGGTTAGAATCCAGTGCATTTAGGGTTAGGATTAGGGTTAGGGTTAGGGTTATGTTTAGGGTGAGGTTTAGAATCGAGTGCATTTAAGGATAGTGGTAGGGTTAGAGTTAGGTATAGGGTTAGCTTTCGTAGAATCGAGGGTTAGTGTTAGGGTTAGGGTTAGGGTTAGGATTACGGTTAGAATCAAGTGCATTTTTAGTGTTAGGGTTGAGGTTAGGGTTAGGATTTTAGTGCATATAGGGGTAGGGGAGGAGTTGGGTTAGGATTAGGGTTAGGGTTTGTGTTGGTAGAATCGAGGTTTGGGGTTAGGCTTAGGGTCAGGAGAGCATTTTGGGTCATAACTCAGAGCATTTCGGCTTAGGGTTAGTGTTGCAATTGATGATTTAGTTTTAGCGTTAGAATCAAGCACATTTAGGGATAGAGTTATGGTTAGAATTCGTTAGGGTTACGGTTAGTGTTAGGGTTAGGGGTATGGTAAGAGTGCATTTAGCGGTAGTGGTTGGACCATGGTTAGAATTAAGGCTGGGGTTACTGTTGGTAGAATCGAGGTTTAGGGTTAGGCTCAGGGTCAGGATTGCCTGTTGGGTTAGAATCGAGTGCATTCCGGGTTAGAGTTAGTGATGAGATTGACGATTTACTGTTGAAGTTAAAAACGAGCACATTAGCGTGAAAGTTATGCTTAGAATCTAATGCATTTAGGGTTAGGATTAGGGTTAGGGTTATTAGGGTCAGGGTTTGAATCGAGGGAATTTAAGGATCGTGTTAGTGTTAGAGTTAGGTTTAAGGTTAGCTTTCGTAGAATCGAGGGTTAGGGTTAGGGTTAGGGTTCGGTTTCGGTTTAGAATCAAGCGCATTTTAAGTATAAGGGTTGGGGTAGGCTTACGATTAGAGTGCATTTAGGGGTAGGGGTAGGAGTAGGGTTAGGATAAAGGTTTTGGTTTGTGTTGGTAGAATCGAGGTTTAGGGTTAGGCTCAGGGTCAGGATTGCCTTTTGGGTTAGAATCGAGTGGATTTAGGGTTAGAGTTAGTGTTGAGATTGACGATTTATTATTAGGGTTAGAATCGAGCACATTAGGGTTAGAGTTATGGTTAGAATCCAGTGCATTTAGGGTTAGAGATAGGCTTAGGATAACGGTGAGGGTTAGAATCGAGTGCATTTAAGGATAGTGTTAGGGTTAGAGTTAGGTTAGGGTTTGCTTTCTTAGAATCGACGGTTAGTGTTAGGGTTAGAGTTAGGGTTAGAACCAAGGGCATTTTTAGTGTTAAGGTTAGGGTTAGGGTTAAGGTTAGAGGGCATTCCGGGGCAGGGGTAGGAGTAGTGTTAGGATTAGGGTTAGGGTTTCTGTTGATAGAATCGAGGTTTAGGGTTAGGCTTAGGGACAGAATTGCCTTTTGGGTTAGAGTCGACTGCATTTAGGGTTAGGCTTAGGGTTGAGATTGACGATTTAGTGTTAGGGTTATACTCGAGCACATTAGTGTTAGAGTTGTGGTTAGAATCCAGTGCATTTAGGGTTAGGATTAGGGTTAGGGTTAGGGTTATGTTTAGGGTGAGGTTTAGAATCGAGTGCATTTAAGGATAGTGGTAGGGTTAGAGTTAGGTATAGGGTTAGCTTTCGTAGAATCGAGGGTTAGTGTTAGGGTTAGGGTTAGGGTTAGGATTACGGTTAGAATCAAGTGCATTTTTAGTGTTAGGGTTGAGGTTAGGGTTAGGGTTTGAGTGCATTTAGGGGTAGGGGAGGAGTTGGGTTAGGATTAGGGTTAGGGTTTGTGTTGGTAGAATCGAGGTTTGGGGTTAGGCTTAGGGTCAGGAAGGGCTTTTGGGTTAGAGTCGAGTGCATTTAGGGTTAGGCTTAGTGTTGAGTTTGACAATTTAGTGTTAGGGTTATAATCGACACATTAGGGTTAGAGTTATGGTTAGAATCCAGTGCATTTAGGGTTAGGATTAGGGTTAGGGTTAGGGATATGTTCAGGGTGAGGGTTAGAATCGAGTGCATTTAAGGATAGTGTTAGGGTTAGAGTTAGGTATAGGGTTAGCTTTCGTAGAATCGAGGGTTAGTGTTAGGGTTAGGGTTAGGGTTAGGATTACGGTTAGAATCAAGTGCATTTTTAGTGTTAGGGTTGAGGTTAGGGTTAGGATTTTAGTGCATATAGGGGTAGGGGAGGAGTTGGGTTAGGATTAGGGTTAGGGTTTGTGTTGGTAGAATCGAGGTTTGGGGTTAGGCTTAGGGTCAGGAGAGCATTTTGGGTCATAACTCAGAGCATTTCGGCTTAGGGTTAGTGTTGCAATTGATGATTTAGTTTTAGCGTTAGAATCAAGCACATTTAGGGATAGAGTTATGGTTAGAATTCGTTAGGGTTACGGTTAGTGTTAGGGTTAGGGGTATGGTAAGAGTGCATTTAGCGGTAGTGGTTGGACCATGGTTAGAATTAAGGCTGGGGTTACTGTTGGTAGAATCGAGGTTTAGGGTTAGGCTCAGGGTCAGGATTGCCTGTTGGGTTAGAATCGAGTGCATTCCGGGTTAGAGTTAGTGATGAGATTGACGATTTACTGTTGAAGTTAAAAACGAGCACATTAGCGTGAAAGTTATGCTTAGAATCTAATGCATTTAGGGTTAGGATTAGGGTTAGGGTTATTAGGGTCAGGGTTTGAATCGAGGGAATTTAAGGATCGTGTTAGTGTTAGAGTTAGGTTTAAGGTTAGCTTTCGTAGAATCGAGGGTTAGGGTTAGGGTTAGGGTTCGGTTTCGGTTTAGAATCAAGCGCATTTTAAGTATAAGGGTTGGGGTAGGCTTACGATTAGAGTGCATTTAGGGGTAGGGGTAGGAGTAGGGTTAGGATAAAGGTTTTGGTTTGTGTTGGTAGAATCGAGGTTTAGGGTTAGGCTCAGGGTCAGGATTGCCTTTTGGGTTAGAATCGAGTGGATTTAGGGTTAGAGTTAGTGTTGAGATTGACGATTTATTATTAGGGTTAGAATCGAGCACATTAGGGTTAGAGTTATGGTTAGAATCCAGTGCATTTAGGGTTAGAGATAGGCTTAGGATAACGGTGAGGGTTAGAATCGAGTGCATTTAAGGATAGTGTTAGGGTTAGAGTTAGGTTAGGGTTTGCTTTCTTAGAATCGACGGTTAGTGTTAGGGTTAGGGTTAGGGTTAGAACCAAGGGCATTTTTAGTGTTAAGGTTAGGGTTAGGGTTAAGGTTAGAGGGCATTCCGGGGCAGGGGTAGGAGTAGTGTTAGGATTAGGGTTAGGGTTTCTGTTGATAGAATCGAGGTTTAGGGTTAGGCTTAGGGACAGAATTGCCTTTTGGGTTAGAGTCGACTGCATTTAGGGTTAGGCTTAGTGTTGAGATTGACGATTTAGTGTTAGGGTTATACTCGAGCACATTAGTGTTAGAGTTGTGGTTAGAATCCAGTGCATTTAGGGTTAGGATTAGGGTTAGGGTTAGGGTTATGTTTAGGGTGAGGTTTAGAATCGAGTGCATTTAAGGATAGTGGTAGGGTTAGAGTTAGGTATAGGGTTAGCTTTCGTAGAATCGAGGGTTAGTGTTAGGGTTAGGGTTATGGTTAGGATTACGGTTAGAATCAAGTGCATTTTTAGTGTTAGGGTTGAGGTTAGGGTTAGGGTTTGAGTGCATTTAGGGGTAGGGGAGGAGTTGGGTTAGGATTAGGGTTAGGGTTTGTGTTGGTAGAATCGAGGTTTGGGGTTAGGCTTAGGGTCAGGAAGGGCTTTTGGGTTAGAGTCGAGTGCATTTAGGATTAGGCTTAGTGTTGAGTTTGACAATTTAGTGTTAGGGTTATACTCGACACATTAGGGTTAGAGTTATGGTTAGAATCCAGTGCATTTAGGGTTAGGATTAGGGTTAGGGTTAGGGATATGTTCAGGGTGAGGGTTAGAATCGAGTGCATTTAAGGATAGTGTTAGGGTTAGAGTTAGGTATAGGGTTAGCTTTCGTAGAATCGAGGGTTAGTGTTAGGGTTAGGGTTAGGGTTAGGATTACGGTTAGAATCAAGTGCATTTTTAGTGTTAGGGTTGAGGTTAGGGTTAGGATTTTAGCGCATATAGGGGTAGGGGAGGAGTTGGGTTAGGATTAGGGTTAGGGTTTGTGTTGGTAGAATCGAGGTTTGGGGTTAGGCTTAGGGTCAGGAGAGCATTTTGGGTCATAACTCAGAGCATTTAGGCTTAGAGTTAGTGTTGCAATTGATGATTTAGTTTTAGCGTTAGAATCAAGCACATTTAGGGATAGAGTTATGGTTAGAATTCGTTAGGGTTACGGTTAGTGTTAGGGTTAGGGGTATGGTAAGAGTGCATTTAGCGGTAGTGGTTGGACCATGGTTAGAATTAAGGCTGGGGTTACTGTTGGTAGAATCGAGGTTTAGGGTTAGGCTCAGGGTCAGGATTGCCTGTTGGGTTAGAATCGAGTGCATTCCGGGTTAGAGTTAGTGATGAGATTGACGATTTACTGTTGAAGTTAAAAACGAGCACATTAGCGTGAAAGTTATGCTTAGAATCTAATGCATTTAGGGTTAGGATTAGGGTTAGGGTTATTAGGGTCAGGGTTTGAATCGAGGGAATTTAAGGATCGTGTTAGTGTTAGAGTTAGGTTTAAGGTTAGCTTTCGTAGAATCGAGGGTTAGGGTTAGGGTTAGGGTTCGGTTTCGGTTTAGAATCAAGCGCATTTTAAGTATAAGGGTTGGGGTAGGCTTACGATTAGAGTGCATTTAGGGGTAGGGGTAGGAGTAGGGTTAGGATAAAGGTTTTGGTTTGTGTTGGTAGAATCGAGGTTTAGGGTTAGGCTCAGGGTCAGGATTGCCTTTTGGGTTAGAATCGAGTGGATTTAGGGTTAGAGTTAGTGTTGAGATTGACGATTTATTATTAGGGTTAGAATCGAGCACATTAGGGTTAGAGTTATGGTTAGAATCCAGTGCATTTAGGGTTAGAGATAGGCTTAGGATAACGGTGAGGGTTAGAATCGAGTGCATTTAAGGATAGTGTTAGGGTTAGAGTTAGGTTAGGGTTTGCTTTCTTAGAATCGACGGTTAGTGTTAGGGTTAGGGTTAGGGTTAGAACCAAGGGCATTTTTAGTGTTAAGGTTAGGGTTAGGGTTAAGGTTAGAGGGCATTCCGGGGCAGGGGTAGGAGTAGTGTTAGGATTAGGGTTAGGGTTTCTGTTGATAGAATCGAGGTTTAGGGTTAGGCTTAGGGACAGAATTGCCTTTTGGGTTAGAGTCGACTGCATTTAGGGTTAGGCTTAGGGTTGAGATTGACGATTTAGTGTTAGGGTTATACTCGAGCACATTAGTGTTAGAGTTGTGGTTAGAATCCAGTGCATTTAGGGTTAGGATTAGGGTTAGGGTTAGGGTTATGTTTAGGGTGAGGTTTAGAATCGAGTGCATTTAAGGATAGTGGTAGGGTTAGAGTTAGGTATAGGGTTAGCTTTCGTAGAATCGAGGGTTAGTGTTAGGGTTAGGGTTAGGGTTAGGATTACGGTTAGAATCAAGTGCATTTTTAGTGTTAGGGTTGAGGTTAGGGTTAGGATTTTAGTGCATATAGGGGTAGGGGAGGAGTTGGGTTAGGATTAGGGTTAGGGTTTGTGTTGGTAGAATCGAGGTTTGGGGTTAGGCTTAGGGTCAGGAGAGCATTTTGGGTCATAACTCAGAGCATTTCGGCTTAGGGTTAGTGTTGCAATTGATGATTTAGTTTTAGCGTTAGAATCAAGCACATTTAGGGATAGAGTTATGGTTAGAATTCGTTAGGGTTACGGTTAGTGTTAGGGTTAGGGGTATGGTAAGAGTGCATTTAGCGGTAGTGGTTGGACCATGGTTAGAATTAAGGCTGGGGTTACTGTTGGTAGAATCGAGGTTTAGGGTTAGGCTCAGGGTCAGGATTGCCTGTTGGGTTAGAATCGAGTGCATTCCGGGTTAGAGTTAGTGATGAGATTGACGATTTACTGTTGAAGTTAAAAACGAGCACATTAGCGTGAAAGTTATGCTTAGAATCTAATGCATTTAGGGTTAGGATTAGGGTTAGGGTTATTAGGGTCAGGGTTTGAATCGAGGGAATTTAAGGATCGTGTTAGTGTTAGAGTTAGGTTTAAGGTTAGCTTTCGTAGAATCGAGGGTTAGGGTTAGGGTTAGGGTTCGGTTTCGGTTTAGAATCAAGCGCATTTTAAGTATAAGGGTTGGGGTAGGCTTACGATTAGAGTGCATTTAGGGGTAGGGGTAGGAGTAGGGTTAGGATAAAGGTTTTGGTTTGTGTTGGTAGAATCGAGGTTTAGGGTTAGGCTCAGGGTCAGGATTGCCTTTTGGGTTAGAATCGAGTGGATTTAGGGTTAGAGTTAGTGTTGAGATTGACGATTTATTATTAGGGTTAGAATCGAGCACATTAGGGTTAGAGTTATGGTTAGAATCCAGTGCATTTAGGGTTAGAGATAGGCTTAGGATAACGGTGAGGGTTAGAATCGAGTGCATTTAAGGATAGTGTTAGGGTTAGAGTTAGGTTAGGGTTTGCTTTCTTAGAATCGACGGTTAGTGTTAGGGTTAGGGTTAGGGTTAGAACCAAGGGCATTTTTAGTGTTAAGGTTAGGGTTAGGGTTAAGGTTAGAGGGCATTCCGGGGCAGGGGTAGGAGTAGTGTTAGGATTAGGGTTAGGGTTTCTGTTGATAGAATCGAGGTTTAGGGTTAGGCTTAGGGACAGAATTGCCTTTTGGGTTAGAGTCGACTGCATTTAGGGTTAGGCTTAGTGTTGAGATTGACGATTTAGTGTTAGGGTTATACTCGAGCACATTAGTGTTAGAGTTGTGGTTAGAATCCAGTGCATTTAGGGTTAGGATTAGGGTTAGGGTTAGGGATATGTTCAGGGTGAGGGTTAGAATCGAGTGCATTTAAGGATAGTGTTAGGGTTAGAGTTAGGTATAGGGTTAGCTTTCGTAGAATCGAGGGTTAGTGTTAGGGTTAGGGTTAGGGTTAGGATTACGGTTAGAATCAAGTGCATTTTTAGTGTTAGGGTTGAGGTTAGGGTTAGGATTTTAGCGCATATAGTGGTAGGGGAGGAGTTGGGTTAGGATTAGGGTTAGGGTTTGTGTTGGTAGAATCGAGGTTTGGGGTTAGGCTTAGGGTCAGGAGAGCATTTTGGGTCATAACTCAGAGCATTTATGCTTAGAGTTAGTGTTGCAATTGATGATTTAGTTTTAGCGTTAGAATCAAGCACATTTAGGGATAGAGTTATGGTTAGAATTCGTTAGGGTTACGGTTAGTGTTAGGGTTAGGGGTATGGTAAGAGTGCATTTAGCGGTAGTGGTTGGACCATGGTTAGAATTAAGGCTGGGGTTACTGTTGGTAGAATCGAGGTTTAGGGTTAGGCTCAGGGTCAGGATTGCCTGTTGGGTTAGAATCGAGTGCATTCCGGGTTAGAGTTAGTGATGAGATTGACGATTTACTGTTGAAGTTAAAAACGAGCACATTAGCGTGAAAGTTATGCTTAGAATCTAATGCATTTAGGGTTAGGATTAGGGTTAGGGTTATTAGGGTCAGGGTTTGAATCGAGGGAATTTAAGGATCGTGTTAGTGTTAGAGTTAGGTTTAAGGTTAGCTTTCGTAGAATCGAGGGTTAGGGTTAGGGTTAGGGTTCGGTTTCGGTTTAGAATCAAGCGCATTTTAAGTATAAGGGTTGGGGTAGGCTTACGATTAGAGTGCATTTAGGGGTAGGGGTAGGAGTAGGGTTAGGATAAAGGTTTTGGTTTGTGTTGGTAGAATCGAGGTTTAGGGTTAGGCTCAGGGTCAGGATTGCCTTTTGGGTTAGAATCGAGTGGATTTAGGGTTAGAGTTAGTGTTGAGATTGACGATTTATTATTAGGGTTAGAATCGAGCACATTAGGGTTAGAGTTATGGTTAGAATCCAGTGCATTTAGGGTTAGAGATAGGCTTAGGATAACGGTGAGGGTTAGAATCGAGTGCATTTAAGGATAGTGTTAGGGTTAGAGTTAGGTTAGGGTTTGCTTTCTTAGAATCGACGGTTAGTGTTAGGGTTAGGGTTAGGGTTAGAACCAAGGGCATTTTTAGTGTTAAGGTTAGGGTTAGGGTTAAGGTTAGAGGGCATTCGGGGGCAGGGGTAGGAGTAGTGTTAGGATTAGGGTTAGGGTTTCTGTTGATAGAATCGAGGTTTAGGGTTAGGCTTAGGGACAGAATTGCCTTTTGGGTTAGAGTCGACTGCATTTAGGGTTAGGCTTAGGGTTGAGATTGACGATTTAGTGTTAGGGTTATACTCGAGCACATTAGTGTTAGAGTTGTGGTTAGAATCCAGTGCATTTAGGGTTAGGATTAGGGTTAGGGTTAGGGTTATGTTTAGGGTGAGGTTTAGAATCGAGTGCATTTAAGGATAGTGGTAGGGTTAGAGTTAGGTATAGGGTTAGCTTTCGTAGAATCGAGGGTTAGTGTTAGGGTTAGGGTTAGGGTTAGGATTACGGTTAGAATCAAGTGCATTTTTAGTGTTAGGGTTGAGGTTAGGGTTAGGATTTTAGTGCATATAGGGGTAGGGGAGGAGTTGGGTTAGGATTAGGGTTAGGGTTTGTGTTGGTAGAATCGAGGTTTGGGGTTAGGCTTAGGGTCAGGAGAGCATTTTGGGTCATAACTCAGAGCATTTCGGCTTAGGGTTAGTGTTGCAATTGATGATTTAGTTTTAGCGTTAGAATCAAGCACATTTAGGGATAGAGTTATGGTTAGAATTCGTTAGGGTTACGGTTAGTGTTAGGGTTAGGGGTATGGTAAGAGTGCATTTAGCGGTAGTGGTTGGACCATGGTTAGAATTAAGGCTGGGGTTACTGTTGGTAGAATCGAGGTTTAGGGTTAGGCTCAGGGTCAGGATTGCCTGTTGGGTTAGAATCGAGTGCATTCCGGGTTAGAGTTAGTGATGAGATTGACGATTTACTGTTGAAGTTAAAAACGAGCACATTAGCGTGAAAGTTATGCTTAGAATCTAATGCATTTAGGGTTAGGATTAGGGTTAGGGTTATTAGGGTCAGGGTTTGAATCGAGGGAATTTAAGGATCGTGTTAGTGTTAGAGTTAGGTTTAAGGTTAGCTTTCGTAGAATCGAGGGTTAGGGTTAGGGTTAGGGTTCGGTTTCGGTTTAGAATCAAGCGCATTTTAAGTATAAGGGTTGGGGTAGGCTTACGATTAGAGTGCATTTAGGGGTAGGGGTAGGAGTAGGGTTAGGATAAAGGTTTTGGTTTGTGTTGGTAGAATCGAGGTTTAGGGTTAGGCTCAGGGTCAGGATTGCCTTTTGGGTTAGAATCGAGTGGATTTAGGGTTAGAGTTAGTGTTGAGATTGACGATTTATTATTAGGGTTAGAATCGAGCACATTAGGGTTAGAGTTATGGTTAGAATCCAGTGCATTTAGGGTTAGAGATAGGCTTAGGATAACGGTGAGGGTTAGAATCGAGTGCATTTAAGGATAGTGTTAGGGTTAGAGTTAGGTTAGGGTTTGCTTTCTTAGAATCGACGGTTAGTGTTAGGGTTAGAGTTAGGGTTAGAACCAAGGGCATTTTTAGTGTTAAGGTTAGGGTTAGGGTTAAGGTTAGAGGGCATTCCGGGGCAGGGGTAGGAGTAGTGTTAGGATTAGGGTTAGGGTTTCTGTTGATAGAATCGAGGTTTAGGGTTAGGCTTAGGGACAGAATTGCCTTTTGGGTTAGAGTCGACTGCATTTAGGGTTAGGCTTAGGGTTGAGATTGACGATTTAGTGTTAGGGTTATACTCGAGCACATTAGTGTTAGAGTTGTGGTTAGAATCCAGTGCATTTAGGGTTAGGATTAGGGTTAGGGTTAGGGTTATGTTTAGGGTGAGGTTTAGAATCGAGTGCATTTAAGGATAGTGGTAGGGTTAGAGTTAGGTATAGGGTTAGCTTTCGTAGAATCGAGGGTTAGTGTTAGGGTTAGGGTTAGGGTTAGGATTACGGTTAGAATCAAGTGCATTTTTAGTGTTAGGGTTGAGGTTAGGGTTAGGGTTTGAGTGCATTTAGGGGTAGGGGAGGAGTTGGGTTAGGATTAGGGTTAGGGTTTGTGTTGGTAGAATCGAGGTTTGGGGTTAGGCTTAGGGTCAGGAAGGGCTTTTGGGTTAGAGTCGAGTGCATTTAGGGTTAGGCTTAGTGTTGAGTTTGACAATTTAGTGTTAGGGTTATAATCGACACATTAGGGTTAGAGTTATGGTTAGAATCCAGTGCATTTAGGGTTAGGATTAGGGTTAGGGTTAGGGATATGTTCAGGGTGAGGGTTAGAATCGAGTGCATTTAAGGATAGTGTTAGGGTTAGAGTTAGGTATAGGGTTAGCTTTCGTAGAATCGAGGGTTAGTGTTAGGGTTAGGGTTAGGGTTAGGATTACGGTTAGAATCAAGTGCATTTTTAGTGTTAGGGTTGAGGTTAGGGTTAGGATTTTAGTGCATATAGGGGTAGGGGAGGAGTTGGGTTAGGATTAGGGTTAGGGTTTGTGTTGGTAGAATCGAGGTTTGGGGTTAGGCTTAGGGTCAGGAGAGCATTTTGGGTCATAACTCAGAGCATTTCGGCTTAGGGTTAGTGTTGCAATTGATGATTTAGTTTTAGCGTTAGAATCAAGCACATTTAGGGATAGAGTTATGGTTAGAATTCGTTAGGGTTACGGTTAGTGTTAGGGTTAGGGGTATGGTAAGAGTGCATTTAGCGGTAGTGGTTGGACCATGGTTAGAATTAAGGCTGGGGTTACTGTTGGTAGAATCGAGGTTTAGGGTTAGGCTCAGGGTCAGGATTGCCTGTTGGGTTAGAATCGAGTGCATTCCGGGTTAGAGTTAGTGATGAGATTGACGATTTACTGTTGAAGTTAAAAACGAGCACATTAGCGTGAAAGTTATGCTTAGAATCTAATGCATTTAGGGTTAGGATTAGGGTTAGGGTTATTAGGGTCAGGGTTTGAATCGAGGGAATTTAAGGATCGTGTTAGTGTTAGAGTTAGGTTTAAGGTTAGCTTTCGTAGAATCGAGGGTTAGGGTTAGGGTTAGGGTTCGGTTTCGGTTTAGAATCAAGCGCATTTTAAGTATAAGGGTTGGGGTAGGCTTACGATTAGAGTGCATTTAGGGGTAGGGGTAGGAGTAGGGTTAGGATAAAGGTTTTGGTTTGTGTTGGTAGAATCGAGGTTTAGGGTTAGGCTCAGGGTCAGGATTGCCTTTTGGGTTAGAATCGAGTGGATTTAGGGTTAGAGTTAGTGTTGAGATTGACGATTTATTATTAGGGTTAGAATCGAGCACATTAGGGTTAGAGTTATGGTTAGAATCCAGTGCATTTAGGGTTAGAGATAGGCTTAGGATAACGGTGAGGGTTAGAATCGAGTGCATTTAAGGATAGTGTTAGGGTTAGAGTTAGGTTAGGGTTTGCTTTCTTAGAATCGACGGTTAGTGTTAGGGTTAGGGTTAGGGTTAGAACCAAGGGCATTTTTAGTGTTAAGGTTAGGGTTAGGGTTAAGGTTAGAGGGCATTCCGGGGCAGGGGTAGGAGTAGTGTTAGGATTAGGGTTAGGGTTTCTGTTGATAGAATCGAGGTTTAGGGTTAGGCTTAGGGACAGAATTGCCTTTTGGGTTAGAGTCGACTGCATTTAGGGTTAGGCTTAGTGTTGAGATTGACGATTTAGTGTTAGGGTTATACTCGAGCACATTAGTGTTAGAGTTGTGGTTAGAATCCAGTGCATTTAGGGTTAGGATTAGGGTTAGGGTTAGGGTTATGTTTAGGGTGAGGTTTAGAATCGAGTGCATTTAAGGATAGTGGTAGGGTTAGAGTTAGGTATAGGGTTAGCTTTCGTAGAATCGAGGGTTAGTGTTAGGGTTAGGGTTATGGTTAGGATTACGGTTAGAATCAAGTGCATTTTTAGTGTTAGGGTTGAGGTTAGGGTTAGGGTTTGAGTGCATTTAGGGGTAGGGGAGGAGTTGGGTTAGGATTAGGGTTAGGGTTTGTGTTGGTAGAATCGAGGTTTGGGGTTAGGCTTAGGGTCAGGAAGGGCTTTTGGGTTAGAGTCGAGTGCATTTAGGATTAGGCTTAGTGTTGAGTTTGACAATTTAGTGTTAGGGTTATACTCGACACATTAGGGTTAGAGTTATGGTTAGAATCCAGTGCATTTAGGGTTAGGATTAGGGTTAGGGTTAGGGATATGTTCAGGGTGAGGGTTAGAATCGAGTGCATTTAAGGATAGTGTTAGGGTTAGAGTTAGGTATAGGGTTAGCTTTCGTAGAATCGAGGGTTAGTGTTAGGGTTAGGGTTAGGGTTAGGATTACGGTTAGAATCAAGTGCATTTTTAGTGTTAGGGTTGAGGTTAGGGTTAGGATTTTAGCGCATATAGGGGTAGGGGAGGAGTTGGGTTAGGATTAGGGTTAGGGTTTGTGTTGGTAGAATCGAGGTTTGGGGTTAGGCTTAGGGTCAGGAGAGCATTTTGGGTCATAACTCAGAGCATTTATGCTTAGAGTTAGTGTTGCAATTGATGATTTAGTTTTAGCGTTAGAATCAAGCACATTTAGGGATAGAGTTATGGTTAGAATTCGTTAGGGTTACGGTTAGTGTTAGGGTTAGGGGTATGGTAAGAGTGCATTTAGCGGTAGTGGTTGGACCATGGTTAGAATTAAGGCTGGGGTTACTGTTGGTAGAATCGAGGTTTAGGGTTAGGCTCAGGGTCAGGATTGCCTGTTGGGTTAGAATCGAGTGCATTCCGGGTTAGAGTTAGTGATGAGATTGACGATTTACTGTTGAAGTTAAAAACGAGCACATTAGCGTGAAAGTTATGCTTAGAATCTAATGCATTTAGGGTTAGGATTAGGGTTAGGGTTATTAGGGTCAGGGTTTGAATCGAGGGAATTTAAGGATCGTGTTAGTGTTAGAGTTAGGTTTAAGGTTAGCTTTCGTAGAATCGAGGGTTAGGGTTAGGGTTAGGGTTCGGTTTCGGTTTAGAATCAAGCGCATTTTAAGTATAAGGGTTGGGGTAGGCTTACGATTAGAGTGCATTTAGGGGTAGGGGTAGGAGTAGGGTTAGGATAAAGGTTTTGGTTTGTGTTGGTAGAATCGAGGTTTAGGGTTAGGCTCAGGGTCAGGATTGCCTTTTGGGTTAGAATCGAGTGGATTTAGGGTTAGAGTTAGTGTTGAGATTGACGATTTATTATTAGGGTTAGAATCGAGCACATTAGGGTTAGAGTTATGGTTAGAATCCAGTGCATTTAGGGTTAGAGATAGGCTTAGGATAACGGTGAGGGTTAGAATCGAGTGCATTTAAGGATAGTGTTAGGGTTAGAGTTAGGTTAGGGTTTGCTTTCTTAGAATCGACGGTTAGTGTTAGGGTTAGGGTTAGGGTTAGAACCAAGGGCATTTTTAGTGTTAAGGTTAGGGTTAGGGTTAAGGTTAGAGGGCATTCCGGGGCAGGGGTAGGAGTAGTGTTAGGATTAGGGTTAGGGTTTCTGTTGATAGAATCGAGGTTTAGGGTTAGGCTTAGGGACAGAATTGCCTTTTGGGTTAGAGTCGACTGCATTTAGGGTTAGGCTTAGGGTTGAGATTGACGATTTAGTGTTAGGGTTATACTCGAGCACATTAGTGTTAGAGTTGTGGTTAGAATCCAGTGCATTTAGGGTTAGGATTAGGGTTAGGGTTAGGGTTATGTTTAGGGTGAGGTTTAGAATCGAGTGCATTTAAGGATAGTGGTAGGGTTAGAGTTAGGTATAGGGTTAGCTTTCGTAGAATCGAGGGTTAGTGTTAGGGTTAGGGTTAGGGTTAGGATTACGGTTAGAATCAAGTGCATTTTTAGTGTTAGGGTTGAGGTTAGGGTTAGGATTTTAGTGCATATAGGGGTAGGGGAGGAGTTGGGTTAGGATTAGGGTTAGGGTTTGTGTTGGTAGAATCGAGGTTTGGGGTTAGGCTTAGGGTCAGGAGAGCATTTTGGGTCATAACTCAGAGCATTTCGGCTTAGGGTTAGTGTTGCAATTGATGATTTAGTTTTAGCGTTAGAATCAAGCACATTTAGGGATAGAGTTATGGTTAGAATTCGTTAGGGTTACGGTTAGTGTTAGGGTTAGGGGTATGGTAAGAGTGCATTTAGCGGTAGTGGTTGGACCATGGTTAGAATTAAGGCTGGGGTTACTGTTGGTAGAATCGAGGTTTAGGGTTAGGCTCAGGGTCAGGATTGCCTGTTGGGTTAGAATCGAGTGCATTCCGGGTTAGAGTTAGTGATGAGATTGACGATTTACTGTTGAAGTTAAAAACGAGCACATTAGCGTGAAAGTTATGCTTAGAATCTAATGCATTTAGGGTTAGGATTAGGGTTAGGGTTATTAGGGTCAGGGTTTGAATCGAGGGAATTTAAGGATCGTGTTAGTGTTAGAGTTAGGTTTAAGGTTAGCTTTCGTAGAATCGAGGGTTAGGGTTAGGGTTAGGGTTCGGTTTCGGTTTAGAATCAAGCGCATTTTAAGTATAAGGGTTGGGGTAGGCTTACGATTAGAGTGCATTTAGGGGTAGGGGTAGGAGTAGGGTTAGGATAAAGGTTTTGGTTTGTGTTGGTAGAATCGAGGTTTAGGGTTAGGCTCAGGGTCAGGATTGCCTTTTGGGTTAGAATCGAGTGGATTTAGGGTTAGAGTTAGTGTTGAGATTGACGATTTATTATTAGGGTTAGAATCGAGCACATTAGGGTTAGAGTTATGGTTAGAATCCAGTGCATTTAGGGTTAGAGATAGGCTTAGGATAACGGTGAGGGTTAGAATCGAGTGCATTTAAGGATAGTGTTAGGGTTAGAGTTAGGTTAGGGTTTGCTTTCTTAGAATCGACGGTTAGTGTTAGGGTTAGGGTTAGGGTTAGAACCAAGGGCATTTTTAGTGTTAAGGTTAGGGTTAGGGTTAAGGTTAGAGGGCATTCCGGGGCAGGGGTAGGAGTAGTGTTAGGATTAGGGTTAGGGTTTCTGTTGATAGAATCGAGGTTTAGGGTTAGGCTTAGGGACAGAATTGCCTTTTGGGTTAGAGTCGACTGCATTTAGGGTTAGGCTTAGGGTTGAGATTGACGATTTAGTGTTAGGGTTATACTCGAGCACATTAGTGTTAGAGTTGTGGTTAGAATCCAGTGCATTTAGGGTTAGGATTAGGGTTAGGGTTAGGGTTATGTTTAGGGTGAGGTTTAGAATCGAGTGCATTTAAGGATAGTGGTAGGGTTAGAGTTAGGTATAGGGTTAGCTTTCGTAGAATCGAGGGTTAGTGTTAGGGTTAGGGTTAGGGTTAGGATTACGGTTAGAATCAAGTGCATTTTTAGTGTTAGGGTTGAGGTTAGGGTTAGGGTTTGAGTGCATTTAGGGGTAGGGGAGGAGTTGGGTTAGGATTAGGGTTAGGGTTTGTGTTGGTAGAATCGAGGTTTGGGGTTAGGCTTAGGGTCAGGAAGGGCTTTTGGGTTAGAGTCGAGTGCATTTAGGGTTAGGCTTAGTGTTGAGTTTGACAATTTAGTGTTAGGGTTATAATCGACACATTAGGGTTAGAGTTATGGTTAGAATCCAGTGCATTTAGGGTTAGGATTAGGGTTAGGGTTAGGGATATGTTCAGGGTGAGGGTTAGAATCGAGTGCATTTAAGGATAGTGTTAGGGTTAGAGTTAGGTATAGGGTTAGCTTTCGTAGAATCGAGGGTTAGTGTTAGGGTTAGGGTTAGGGTTAGGATTACGGTTAGAATCAAGTGCATTTTTAGTGTTAGGGTTGAGGTTAGGGTTAGGATTTTAGTGCATATAGGGGTAGGGGAGGAGTTGGGTTAGGATTAGGGTTAGGGTTTGTGTTGGTAGAATCGAGGTTTGGGGTTAGGCTTAGGGTCAGGAGAGCATTTTGGGTCATAACTCAGAGCATTTAGGCTTAGGGTTAGTGTTGCAATTGATGATTTAGTTTTAGCGTTAGAATCAAGCACATTTAGGGATAGAGTTATGGTTAGAATTCGTTAGGGTTACGGTTAGTGTTAGGGTTAGGGGTATGGTAAGAGTGCATTTAGCGGTAGTGGTTGGACCATGGTTAGAATTAAGGCTGGGGTTACTGTTGGTAGAATCGAGGTTTAGGGTTAGGCTCAGGGTCAGGATTGCCTGTTGGGTTAGAATCGAGTGCATTCCGGGTTAGAGTTAGTGATGAGATTGACGATTTACTGTTGAAGTTAAAAACGAGCACATTAGCGTGAAAGTTATGCTTAGAATCTAATGCATTTAGGGTTAGGATTAGGGTTAGGGTTATTAGGGTCAGGGTTTGAATCGAGGGAATTTAAGGATCGTGTTAGTGTTAGAGTTAGGTTTAAGGTTAGCTTTCGTAGAATCGAGGGTTAGGGTTAGGGTTAGGGTTCGGTTTCGGTTTAGAATCAAGCGCATTTTAAGTATAAGGGTTGGGGTAGGCTTACGATTAGAGTGCATTTAGGGGTAGGGGTAGGAGTAGGGTTAGGATAAAGGTTTTGGTTTGTGTTGGTAGAATCGAGGTTTAGGGTTAGGCTCAGGGTCAGGATTGCCTTTTGGGTTAGAATCGAGTGGATTTAGGGTTAGAGTTAGTGTTGAGATTGACGATTTATTATTAGGGTTAGAATCGAGCACATTAGGGTTAGAGTTATGGTTAGAATCCAGTGCATTTAGGGTTAGAGATAGGCTTAGGATAACGGTGAGGGTTAGAATCGAGTGCATTTAAGGATAGTGTTAGGGTTAGAGTTAGGTTAGGGTTTGCTTTCTTAGAATCGACGGTTAGTGTTAGGGTTAGGGTTAGGGTTAGAACCAAGGGCATTTTTAGTGTTAAGGTTAGGGTTAGGGTTAAGGTTAGAGGGCATTCCGGGGCAGGGGTAGGAGTAGTGTTAGGATTAGGGTTAGGGTTTCTGTTGATAGAATCGAGGTTTAGGGTTAGGCTTAGGGACAGAATTGCCTTTTGGGTTAGAGTCGACTGCATTTAGGGTTAGGCTTAGTGTTGAGATTGACGATTTAGTGTTAGGGTTATACTCGAGCACATTAGTGTTAGAGTTGTGGTTAGAATCCAGTGCATTTAGGGTTAGGATTAGGGTTAGGGTTAGGGATATGTTCAGGGTGAGGGTTAGAATCGAGTGCATTTAAGGATAGTGTTAGGGTTAGAGTTAGGTATAGGGTTAGCTTTCGTAGAATCGAGGGTTAGTGTTAGGGTTAGGGTTAGGGTTAGGATTACGGTTAGAATCAAGTGCATTTTTAGTGTTAGGGTTGAGGTTAGGGTTAGGATTTTAGCGCATATAGTGGTAGGGGAGGAGTTGGGTTAGGATTAGGGTTAGGGTTTGTGTTGGTAGAATCGAGGTTTGGGGTTAGGCTTAGGGTCAGGAGAGCATTTTGGGTCATAACTCAGAGCATTTATGCTTAGAGTTAGTGTTGCAATTGATGATTTAGTTTTAGCGTTAGAATCAAGCACATTTAGGGATAGAGTTATGGTTAGAATTCGTTAGGGTTACGGTTAGTGTTAGGGTTAGGGGTATGGTAAGAGTGCATTTAGCGGTAGTGGTTGGACCATGGTTAGAATTAAGGCTGGGGTTACTGTTGGTAGAATCGAGGTTTAGGGTTAGGCTCAGGGTCAGGATTGCCTGTTGGGTTAGAATCGAGTGCATTCCGGGTTAGAGTTAGTGATGAGATTGACGATTTACTGTTGAAGTTAAAAACGAGCACATTAGCGTGAAAGTTATGCTTAGAATCTAATGCATTTAGGGTTAGGATTAGGGTTAGGGTTATTAGGGTCAGGGTTTGAATCGAGGGAATTTAAGGATCGTGTTAGTGTTAGAGTTAGGTTTAAGGTTAGCTTTCGTAGAATCGAGGGTTAGGGTTAGGGTTAGGGTTCGGTTTCGGTTTAGAATCAAGCGCATTTTAAGTATAAGGGTTGGGGTAGGCTTACGATTAGAGTGCATTTAGGGGTAGGGGTAGGAGTAGGGTTAGGATAAAGGTTTTGGTTTGTGTTGGTAGAATCGAGGTTTAGGGTTAGGCTCAGGGTCAGGATTGCCTTTTGGGTTAGAATCGAGTGGATTTAGGGTTAGAGTTAGTGTTGAGATTGACGATTTATTATTAGGGTTAGAATCGAGCACATTAGGGTTAGAGTTATGGTTAGAATCCAGTGCATTTAGGGTTAGAGATAGGCTTAGGATAACGGTGAGGGTTAGAATCGAGTGCATTTAAGGATAGTGTTAGGGTTAGAGTTAGGTTAGGGTTTGCTTTCTTAGAATCGACGGTTAGTGTTAGGGTTAGGGTTAGGGTTAGAACCAAGGGCATTTTTAGTGTTAAGGTTAGGGTTAGGGTTAAGGTTAGAGGGCATTCGGGGGCAGGGGTAGGAGTAGTGTTAGGATTAGGGTTAGGGTTTCTGTTGATAGAATCGAGGTTTAGGGTTAGGCTTAGGGACAGAATTGCCTTTTGGGTTAGAGTCGACTGCATTTAGGGTTAGGCTTAGGGTTGAGATTGACGATTTAGTGTTAGGGTTATACTCGAGCACATTAGTGTTAGAGTTGTGGTTAGAATCCAGTGCATTTAGGGTTAGGATTAGGGTTAGGGTTAGGGTTATGTTTAGGGTGAGGTTTAGAATCGAGTGCATTTAAGGATAGTGGTAGGGTTAGAGTTAGGTATAGGGTTAGCTTTCGTAGAATCGAGGGTTAGTGTTAGGGTTAGGGTTAGGGTTAGGATTACGGTTAGAATCAAGTGCATTTTTAGTGTTAGGGTTGAGGTTAGGGTTAGGATTTTAGTGCATATAGGGGTAGGGGAGGAGTTGGGTTAGGATTAGGGTTAGGGTTTGTGTTGGTAGAATCGAGGTTTGGGGTTAGGCTTAGGGTCAGGAGAGCATTTTGGGTCATAACTCAGAGCATTTCGGCTTAGGGTTAGTGTTGCAATTGATGATTTAGTTTTAGCGTTAGAATCAAGCACATTTAGGGATAGAGTTATGGTTAGAATTCGTTAGGGTTACGGTTAGTGTTAGGGTTAGGGGTATGGTAAGAGTGCATTTAGCGGTAGTGGTTGGACCATGGTTAGAATTAAGGCTGGGGTTACTGTTGGTAGAATCGAGGTTTAGGCTTAGGCTCAGGGTCAGGATTGCCTGTTGGGTTAGAATCGAGTGCATTCCGGGTTAGAGTTAGTGATGAGATTGACGATTTACTGTTGAAGTTAAAAACGAGCACATTAGCGTGAAAGTTATGCTTAGAATCTAATGCATTTAGGGTTAGGATTAGGGTTAGGGTTATTAGGGTCAGGGTTTGAATCGAGGGAATTTAAGGATCGTGTTAGTGTTAGAGTTAGGTTTAAGGTTAGCTTTCGTAGAATCGAGGGTTAGGGTTAGGGTTAGGGTTCGGTTTCGGTTTAGAATCAAGCGCATTTTAAGTATAAGGGTTGGGGTAGGCTTACGATTAGAGTGCATTTAGGGGTAGGGGTAGGAGTAGGGTTAGGATAAAGGTTTTGGTTTGTGTTGGTAGAATCGAGGTTTAGGGTTAGGCTCAGGGTCAGGATTGCCTTTTGGGTTAGAATCGAGTGGATTTAGGGTTAGAGTTAGTGTTGAGATTGACGATTTATTATTAGGGTTAGAATCGAGCACATTAGGGTTAGAGTTATGGTTAGAATCCAGTGCATTTAGGGTTAGAGATAGGCTTAGGATAACGGTGAGGGTTAGAATCGAGTGCATTTAAGGATAGTGTTAGGGTTAGAGTTAGGTTAGGGTTTGCTTTCTTAGAATCGACGGTTAGTGTTAGGGTTAGAGTTAGGGTTAGAACCAAGGGCATTTTTAGTGTTAAGGTTAGGGTTAGGGTTAAGGTTAGAGGGCATTCCGGGGCAGGGGTAGGAGTAGTGTTAGGATTAGGGTTAGGGTTTCTGTTGATAGAATCGAGGTTTAGGGTTAGGCTTAGGGACAGAATTGCCTTTTGGGTTAGAGTCGACTGCATTTAGGGTTAGGCTTAGGGTTGAGATTGACGATTTAGTGTTAGGGTTATACTCGAGCACATTAGTGTTAGAGTTGTGGTTAGAATCCAGTGCATTTAGGGTTAGGATTAGGGTTAGGGTTAGGGTTATGTTTAGGGTGAGGTTTAGAATCGAGTGCATTTAAGGATAGTGGTAGGGTTAGAGTTAGGTATAGGGTTAGCTTTCGTAGAATCGAGGGTTAGTGTTAGGGTTAGGGTTAGGGTTAGGATTACGGTTAGAATCAAGTGCATTTTTAGTGTTAGGGTTGAGGTTAGGGTTAGGGTTTGAGTGCATTTAGGGGTAGGGGAGGAGTTGGGTTAGGATTAGGGTTAGGGTTTGTGTTGGTAGAATCGAGGTTTGGGGTTAGGCTTAGGGTCAGGAAGGGCTTTTGGGTTAGAGTCGAGTGCATTTAGGGTTAGGCTTAGTGTTGAGTTTGACAATTTAGTGTTAGGGTTATAATCGACACATTAGGGTTAGAGTTATGGTTAGAATCCAGTGCATTTAGGGTTAGGATTAGGGTTAGGGTTAGGGATATGTTCAGGGTGAGGGTTAGAATCGAGTGCATTTAAGGATAGTGTTAGGGTTAGAGTTAGGTATAGGGTTAGCTTTCGTAGAATCGAGGGTTAGTGTTAGGGTTAGGGTTAGGGTTAGGATTACGGTTAGAATCAAGTGCATTTTTAGTGTTAGGGTTGAGGTTAGGGTTAGGATTTTAGTGCATATAGGGGTAGGGGAGGAGTTGGGTTAGGATTAGGGTTAGGGTTTGTGTTGGTAGAATCGAGGTTTGGGGTTAGGCTTAGGGTCAGGAGAGCATTTTGGGTCATAACTCAGAGCATTTCGGCTTAGGGTTAGTGTTGCAATTGATGATTTAGTTTTAGCGTTAGAATCAAGCACATTTAGGGATAGAGTTATGGTTAGAATTCGTTAGGGTTACGGTTAGTGTTAGGGTTAGGGGTATGGTAAGAGTGCATTTAGCGGTAGTGGTTGGACCATGGTTAGAATTAAGGCTGGGGTTACTGTTGGTAGAATCGAGGTTTAGGGTTAGGCTCAGGGTCAGGATTGCCTGTTGGGTTAGAATCGAGTGCATTCCGGGTTAGAGTTAGTGATGAGATTGACGATTTACTGTTGAAGTTAAAAACGAGCACATTAGCGTGAAAGTTATGCTTAGAATCTAATGCATTTAGGGTTAGGATTAGGGTTAGGGTTATTAGGGTCAGGGTTTGAATCGAGGGAATTTAAGGATCGTGTTAGTGTTAGAGTTAGGTTTAAGGTTAGCTTTCGTAGAATCGAGGGTTAGGGTTAGGGTTAGGGTTCGGTTTCGGTTTAGAATCAAGCGCATTTTAAGTATAAGGGTTGGGGTAGGCTTACGATTAGAGTGCATTTAGGGGTAGGGGTAGGAGTAGGGTTAGGATAAAGGTTTTGGTTTGTGTTGGTAGAATCGAGGTTTAGGGTTAGGCTCAGGGTCAGGATTGCCTTTTGGGTTAGAATCGAGTGGATTTAGGGTTAGAGTTAGTGTTGAGATTGACGATTTATTATTAGGGTTAGAATCGAGCACATTAGGGTTAGAGTTATGGTTAGAATCCAGTGCATTTAGGGTTAGAGATAGGCTTAGGATAACGGTGAGGGTTAGAATCGAGTGCATTTAAGGATAGTGTTAGGGTTAGAGTTAGGTTAGGGTTTGCTTTCTTAGAATCGACGGTTAGTGTTAGGGTTAGGGTTAGGGTTAGAACCAAGGGCATTTTTAGTGTTAAGGTTAGGGTTAGGGTTAAGGTTAGAGGGCATTCCGGGGCAGGGGTAGGAGTAGTGTTAGGATTAGGGTTAGGGTTTCTGTTGATAGAATCGAGGTTTAGGGTTAGGCTTAGGGACAGAATTGCCTTTTGGGTTAGAGTCGACTGCATTTAGGGTTAGGCTTAGTGTTGAGATTGACGATTTAGTGTTAGGGTTATACTCGAGCACATTAGTGTTAGAGTTGTGGTTAGAATCCAGTGCATTTAGGGTTAGGATTAGGGTTAGGGTTAGGGTTATGTTTAGGGTGAGGTTTAGAATCGAGTGCATTTAAGGATAGTGGTAGGGTTAGAGTTAGGTATAGGGTTAGCTTTCGTAGAATCGAGGGTTAGTGTTAGGGTTAGGGTTATGGTTAGGATTACGGTTAGAATCAAGTGCATTTTTAGTGTTAGGGTTGAGGTTAGGGTTAGGGTTTGAGTGCATTTAGGGGTAGGGGAGGAGTTGGGTTAGGATTAGGGTTAGGGTTTGTGTTGGTAGAATCGAGGTTTGGGGTTAGGCTTAGGGTCAGGAAGGGCTTTTGGGTTAGAGTCGAGTGCATTTAGGATTAGGCTTAGTGTTGAGTTTGACAATTTAGTGTTAGGGTTATACTCGACACATTAGGGTTAGAGTTATGGTTAGAATCCAGTGCATTTAGGGTTAGGATTAGGGTTAGGGTTAGGGATATGTTCAGGGTGAGGGTTAGAATCGAGTGCATTTAAGGATAGTGTTAGGGTTAGAGTTAGGTATAGGGTTAGCTTTCGTAGAATCGAGGGTTAGTGTTAGGGTTAGGGTTAGGGTTAGGATTACGGTTAGAATCAAGTGCATTTTTAGTGTTAGGGTTGAGGTTAGGGTTAGGATTTTAGCGCATATAGGGGTAGGGGAGGAGTTGGGTTAGGATTAGGGTTAGGGTTTGTGTTGGTAGAATCGAGGTTTGGGGTTAGGCTTAGGGTCAGGAGAGCATTTTGGGTCATAACTCAGAGCATTTAGGCTTAGAGTTAGTGTTGCAATTGATGATTTAGTTTTAGCGTTAGAATCAAGCACATTTAGGGATAGAGTTATGGTTAGAATTCGTTAGGGTTACGGTTAGTGTTAGGGTTAGGGGTATGGTAAGAGTGCATTTAGCGGTAGTGGTTGGACCATGGTTAGAATTAAGGCTGGGGTTACTGTTGGTAGAATCGAGGTTTAGGGTTAGGCTCAGGGTCAGGATTGCCTGTTGGGTTAGAATCGAGTGCATTCCGGGTTAGAGTTAGTGATGAGATTGACGATTTACTGTTGAAGTTAAAAACGAGCACATTAGCGTGAAAGTTATGCTTAGAATCTAATGCATTTAGGGTTAGGATTAGGGTTAGGGTTATTAGGGTCAGGGTTTGAATCGAGGGAATTTAAGGATCGTGTTAGTGTTAGAGTTAGGTTTAAGGTTAGCTTTCGTAGAATCGAGGGTTAGGGTTAGGGTTAGGGTTCGGTTTCGGTTTAGAATCAAGCGCATTTTAAGTATAAGGGTTGGGGTAGGCTTACGATTAGAGTGCATTTAGGGGTAGGGGTAGGAGTAGGGTTAGGATAAAGGTTTTGGTTTGTGTTGGTAGAATCGAGGTTTAGGGTTAGGCTCAGGGTCAGGATTGCCTTTTGGGTTAGAATCGAGTGGATTTAGGGTTAGAGTTAGTGTTGAGATTGACGATTTATTATTAGGGTTAGAATCGAGCACATTAGGGTTAGAGTTATGGTTAGAATCCAGTGCATTTAGGGTTAGAGATAGGCTTAGGATAACGGTGAGGGTTAGAATCGAGTGCATTTAAGGATAGTGTTAGGGTTAGAGTTAGGTTAGGGTTTGCTTTCTTAGAATCGACGGTTAGTGTTAGGGTTAGGGTTAGGGTTAGAACCAAGGGCATTTTTAGTGTTAAGGTTAGGGTTAGGGTTAAGGTTAGAGGGCATTCCGGGGCAGGGGTAGGAGTAGTGTTAGGATTAGGGTTAGGGTTTCTGTTGATAGAATCGAGGTTTAGGGTTAGGCTTAGGGACAGAATTGCCTTTTGGGTTAGAGTCGACTGCATTTAGGGTTAGGCTTAGGGTTGAGATTGACGATTTAGTGTTAGGGTTATACTCGAGCACATTAGTGTTAGAGTTGTGGTTAGAATCCAGTGCATTTAGGGTTAGGATTAGGGTTAGGGTTAGGGTTATGTTTAGGGTGAGGTTTAGAATCGAGTGCATTTAAGGATAGTGGTAGGGTTAGAGTTAGGTATAGGGTTAGCTTTCGTAGAATCGAGGGTTAGTGTTAGGGTTAGGGTTAGGGTTAGGATTACGGTTAGAATCAAGTGCATTTTTAGTGTTAGGGTTGAGGTTAGGGTTAGGATTTTAGTGCATATAGGGGTAGGGGAGGAGTTGGGTTAGGATTAGGGTTAGGGTTTGTGTTGGTAGAATCGAGGTTTGGGGTTAGGCTTAGGGTCAGGAGAGCATTTTGGGTCATAACTCAGAGCATTTCGGCTTAGGGTTAGTGTTGCAATTGATGATTTAGTTTTAGCGTTAGAATCAAGCACATTTAGGGATAGAGTTATGGTTAGAATTCGTTAGGGTTACGGTTAGTGTTAGGGTTAGGGGTATGGTAAGAGTGCATTTAGCGGTAGTGGTTGGACCATGGTTAGAATTAAGGCTGGGGTTACTGTTGGTAGAATCGAGGTTTAGGGTTAGGCTCAGGGTCAGGATTGCCTGTTGGGTTAGAATCGAGTGCATTCCGGGTTAGAGTTAGTGATGAGATTGACGATTTACTGTTGAAGTTAAAAACGAGCACATTAGCGTGAAAGTTATGCTTAGAATCTAATGCATTTAGGGTTAGGATTAGGGTTAGGGTTATTAGGGTCAGGGTTTGAATCGAGGGAATTTAAGGATCGTGTTAGTGTTAGAGTTAGGTTTAAGGTTAGCTTTCGTAGAATCGAGGGTTAGGGTTAGGGTTAGGGTTCGGTTTCGGTTTAGAATCAAGCGCATTTTAAGTATAAGGGTTGGGGTAGGCTTACGATTAGAGTGCATTTAGGGGTAGGGGTAGGAGTAGGGTTAGGATAAAGGTTTTGGTTTGTGTTGGTAGAATCGAGGTTTAGGGTTAGGCTCAGGGTCAGGATTGCCTTTTGGGTTAGAATCGAGTGGATTTAGGGTTAGAGTTAGTGTTGAGATTGACGATTTATTATTAGGGTTAGAATCGAGCACATTAGGGTTAGAGTTATGGTTAGAATCCAGTGCATTTAGGGTTAGAGATAGGCTTAGGATAACGGTGAGGGTTAGAATCGAGTGCATTTAAGGATAGTGTTAGGGTTAGAGTTAGGTTAGGGTTTGCTTTCTTAGAATCGACGGTTAGTGTTAGGGTTAGAGTTAGGGTTAGAACCAAGGGCATTTTTAGTGTTAAGGTTAGGGTTAGGGTTAAGGTTAGAGGGCATTCCGGGGCAGGGGTAGGAGTAGTGTTAGGATTAGGGTTAGGGTTTCTGTTGATAGAATCGAGGTTTAGGGTTAGGCTTAGGGACAGAATTGCCTTTTGGGTTAGAGTCGACTGCATTTAGGGTTAGGCTTAGGGTTGAGATTGACGATTTAGTGTTAGGGTTATACTCGAGCACATTAGTGTTAGAGTTGTGGTTAGAATCCAGTGCATTTAGGGTTAGGATTAGGGTTAGGGTTAGGGTTATGTTTAGGGTGAGGTTTAGAATCGAGTGCATTTAAGGATAGTGGTAGGGTTAGAGTTAGGTATAGGGTTAGCTTTCGTAGAATCGAGGGTTAGTGTTAGGGTTAGGGTTAGGGTTAGGATTACGGTTAGAATCAAGTGCATTTTTAGTGTTAGGGTTGAGGTTAGGGTTAGGGTTTGAGTGCATTTAGGGGTAGGGGAGGAGTTGGGTTAGGATTAGGGTTAGGGTTTGTGTTGGTAGAATCGAGGTTTGGGGTTAGGCTTAGGGTCAGGAAGGGCTTTTGGGTTAGAGTCGAGTGCATTTAGGGTTAGGCTTAGTGTTGAGTTTGACAATTTAGTGTTAGGGTTATAATCGACACATTAGGGTTAGAGTTATGGTTAGAATCCAGTGCATTTAGGGTTAGGATTAGGGTTAGGGTTAGGGATATGTTCAGGGTGAGGGTTAGAATCGAGTGCATTTAAGGATAGTGTTAGGGTTAGAGTTAGGTATAGGGTTAGCTTTCGTAGAATCGAGGGTTAGTGTTAGGGTTAGGGTTAGGGTTAGGATTACGGTTAGAATCAAGTGCATTTTTAGTGTTAGGGTTGAGGTTAGGGTTAGGATTTTAGTGCATATAGGGGTAGGGGAGGAGTTGGGTTAGGATTAGGGTTAGGGTTTGTGTTGGTAGAATCGAGGTTTGGGGTTAGGCTTAGGGTCAGGAGAGCATTTTGGGTCATAACTCAGAGCATTTCGGCTTAGGGTTAGTGTTGCAATTGATGATTTAGTTTTAGCGTTAGAATCAAGCACATTTAGGGATAGAGTTATGGTTAGAATTCGTTAGGGTTACGGTTAGTGTTAGGGTTAGGGGTATGGTAAGAGTGCATTTAGCGGTAGTGGTTGGACCATGGTTAGAATTAAGGCTGGGGTTACTGTTGGTAGAATCGAGGTTTAGGGTTAGGCTCAGGGTCAGGATTGCCTGTTGGGTTAGAATCGAGTGCATTCCGGGTTAGAGTTAGTGATGAGATTGACGATTTACTGTTGAAGTTAAAAACGAGCACATTAGCGTGAAAGTTATGCTTAGAATCTAATGCATTTAGGGTTAGGATTAGGGTTAGGGTTATTAGGGTCAGGGTTTGAATCGAGGGAATTTAAGGATCGTGTTAGTGTTAGAGTTAGGTTTAAGGTTAGCTTTCGTAGAATCGAGGGTTAGGGTTAGGGTTAGGGTTCGGTTTCGGTTTAGAATCAAGCGCATTTTAAGTATAAGGGTTGGGGTAGGCTTACGATTAGAGTGCATTTAGGGGTAGGGGTAGGAGTAGGGTTAGGATAAAGGTTTTGGTTTGTGTTGGTAGAATCGAGGTTTAGGGTTAGGCTCAGGGTCAGGATTGCCTTTTGGGTTAGAATCGAGTGGATTTAGGGTTAGAGTTAGTGTTGAGATTGACGATTTATTATTAGGGTTAGAATCGAGCACATTAGCGTTAGAGTTATGGTTAGAATCCAGTGCATTTAGGGTTAGAGATAGGCTTAGGATAACGGTGAGGGTTAGAATCGAGTGCATTTAAGGATAGTGTTAGGGTTAGAGTTAGGTTAGGGTTTGCTTTCTTAGAATCGACGGTTAGTGTTAGGGTTAGGGTTAGGGTTAGAACCAAGGGCATTTTTAGTGTTAAGGTTAGGGTTAGGGTTAAGGTTAGAGGGCATTCCGGGGCAGGGGTAGGAGTAGTGTTAGGATTAGGGTTAGGGTTTCTGTTGATAGAATCGAGGTTTAGGGTTAGGCTTAGGGACAGAATTGCCTTTTGGGTTAGAGTCGACTGCATTTAGGGTTAGGCTTAGGGTTGAGATTGACGATTTAGTGTTAGGGTTATACTCGAGCACATTAGTGTTAGAGTTGTGGTTAGAATCCAGTGCATTTAGGGTTAGGATTAGGGTTAGGGTTAGGGTTATGTTTAGGGTGAGGTTTAGAATCGAGTGCATTTAAGGATAGTGGTAGGGTTAGAGTTAGGTATAGGGTTAGCTTTCGTAGAATCGAGGGTTAGTGTTAGGGTTAGGGTTAGGGTTAGGATTACGGTTAGAATCAAGTGCATTTTTAGTGTTAGGGTTGAGGTTAGGGTTAGGATTTTAGTGCATATAGGGGTAGGGGAGGAGTTGGGTTAGGATTAGGGTTAGGGTTTGTGTTGGTAGAATCGAGGTTTGGGGTTAGGCTTAGGGTCAGGAGAGCATTTTGGGTCATAACTCAGAGCATTTCGGCTTAGGGTTAGTGTTGCAATTGATGATTTAGTTTTAGCGTTAGAATCAAGCACATTTAGGGATAGAGTTATGGTTAGAATTCGTTAGGGTTACGGTTAGTGTTAGGGTTAGGGGTATGGTAAGAGTGCATTTAGCGGTAGTGGTTGGACCATGGTTAGAATTAAGGCTGGGGTTACTGTTGGTAGAATCGAGGTTTAGGGTTAGGCTCAGGGTCAGGATTGCCTGTTGGGTTAGAATCGAGTGCATTCCGGGTTAGAGTTAGTGATGAGATTGACGATTTACTGTTGAAGTTAAAAACGAGCACATTAGCGTGAAAGTTATGCTTAGAATCTAATGCATTTAGGGTTAGGATTAGGGTTAGGGTTATTAGGGTCAGGGTTTGAATCGAGGGAATTTAAGGATCGTGTTAGTGTTAGAGTTAGGTTTAAGGTTAGCTTTCGTAGAATCGAGGGTTAGGGTTAGGGTTAGGGTTCGGTTTCGGTTTAGAATCAAGCGCATTTTAAGTATAAGGGTTGGGGTAGGCTTACGATTAGAGTGCATTTAGGGGTAGGGGTAGGAGTAGGGTTAGGATAAAGGTTTTGGTTTGTGTTGGTAGAATCGAGGTTTAGGGTTAGGCTCAGGGTCAGGATTGCCTTTTGGGTTAGAATCGAGTGGATTTAGGGTTAGAGTTAGTGTTGAGATTGACGATTTATTATTAGGGTTAGAATCGAGCACATTAGGGTTAGAGTTATGGTTAGAATCCAGTGCATTTAGGGTTAGAGATAGGCTTAGGATAACGGTGAGGGTTAGAATCGAGTGCATTTAAGGATAGTGTTAGGGTTAGAGTTAGGTTAGGGTTTGCTTTCTTAGAATCGACGGTTAGTGTTAGGGTTAGAGTTAGGGTTAGAACCAAGGGCATTTTTAGTGTTAAGGTTAGGGTTAGGGTTAAGGTTAGAGGGCATTCCGGGGCAGGGGTAGGAGTAGTGTTAGGATTAGGGTTAGGGTTTCTGTTGATAGAATCGAGGTTTAGGGTTAGGCTTAGGGACAGAATTGCCTTTTGGGTTAGAGTCGACTGCATTTAGGGTTAGGCTTAGGGTTGAGATTGACGATTTAGTGTTAGGGTTATACTCGAGCACATTAGTGTTAGAGTTGTGGTTAGAATCCAGTGCATTTAGGGTTAGGATTAGGGTTAGGGTTAGGGTTATGTTTAGGGTGAGGTTTAGAATCGAGTGCATTTAAGGATAGTGGTAGGGTTAGAGTTAGGTATAGGGTTAGCTTTCGTAGAATCGAGGGTTAGTGTTAGGGTTAGGGTTAGGGTTAGGATTACGGTTAGAATCAAGTGCATTTTTAGTGTTAGGGTTGAGGTTAGGGTTAGGGTTTGAGTGCATTTAGGGGTAGGGGAGGAGTTGGGTTAGGATTAGGGTTAGGGTTTGTGTTGGTAGAATCGAGGTTTGGGGTTAGGCTTAGGGTCAGGAAGGGCTTTTGGGTTAGAGTCGAGTGCATTTAGGGTTAGGCTTAGTGTTGAGTTTGACAATTTAGTGTTAGGGTTATAATCGACACATTAGGGTTAGAGTTATGGTTAGAATCCAGTGCATTTAGGGTTAGGATTAGGGTTAGGGTTAGGGATATGTTCAGGGTGAGGGTTAGAATCGAGTGCATTTAAGGATAGTGTTAGGGTTAGAGTTAGGTATAGGGTTAGCTTTCGTAGAATCGAGGGTTAGTGTTAGGGTTAGGGTTAGGGTTAGGATTACGGTTAGAATCAAGTGCATTTTTAGTGTTAGGGTTGAGGTTAGGGTTAGGATTTTAGCGCATATAGGGGTAGGGGAGGAGTTGGGTTAGGATTAGGGTTAGGGTTTGTGTTGGTAGAATCGAGGTTTGGGGTTAGGCTTAGGGTCAGGAGAGCATTTTGGGTCATAACTCAGAGCATTTCGGCTTAGGGTTAGTGTTGCAATTGATGATTTAGTTTTAGCGTTAGAATCAAGCACATTTAGGGATAGAGTTATGGTTAGAATTCGTTAGGGTTACGGTTAGTGTTAGGGTTAGGGGTATGGTAAGAGTGCATTTAGCGGTAGTGGTTGGACCATGGTTAGAATTAAGGCTGGGGTTACTGTTGGTAGAATCGAGGTTTAGGGTTAGGCTCAGGGTCAGGATTGCCTGTTGGGTTAGAATCGAGTGCATTCCGGGTTAGAGTTAGTGATGAGATTGACGATTTACTGTTGAAGTTAAAAACGAGCACATTAGCGTGAAAGTTATGCTTAGAATCTAATGCATTTAGGGTTAGGATTAGGGTTAGGGTTATTAGGGTCAGGGTTTGAATCGAGGGAATTTAAGGATCGTGTTAGTGTTAGAGTTAGGTTTAAGGTTAGCTTTCGTAGAATCGAGGGTTAGGGTTAGGGTTAGGGTTCGGTTTCGGTTTAGAATCAAGCGCATTTTAAGTATAAGGGTTGGGGTAGGCTTACGATTAGAGTGCATTTAGGGGTAGGGGTAGGGGTAGGAGTAGGGTTAGGATAAAGGTTTTGGTTTGTGTTGGTAGAATCGAGGTTTAGGGTTAGGCTCAGGGTCAGGATTGCCTTTTGGGTTAGAATCGAGTGGATTTAGGGTTAGAGTTAGTGTTGAGATTGACGATTTATTATTAGGGTTAGAATCGAGCACATTAGGGTTAGAGTTATGGTTAGAATCCAGTGCATTTAGGGTTAGAGATAGGCTTAGGATAACGGTGAGGGTTAGAATCGAGTGCATTTAAGGATAGTGTTAGGGTTAGAGTTAGGTTAGGGTTTGCTTTCTTAGAATCGACGGTTAGTGTTAG